>NC_081843.1:357500-435000 GCF_963259705.1 Myotis daubentonii | reverse complement strand
CTGCACATCCCCTACTGGGAGGTGGGGGCGGGGGGAGGGGATCGCTGGGGATCCAGCCCGCAACCTGTGCATGTGCCCTTGGCCTGAATCAAACCTGGGACCCTTTAGCCTGCAGACCGACGCTCTATGCTCTATCTCCACTGAGCCAAACCGGCTAGGGTGTAATTTTCCTTTTTAAATCCCCTCATTTTCATTAAGTACATTGCTGACCGCTACCTATCCTACACCAACCTAAGTAAGAGAAGTATGTGTCTGTCATTTTATTTTAATTTTTATCCAATCCCAGAGGTTTCCAACACCCCCCAACACACACCCCCCCCCCCCCCCGCTTTGCCTTCTCTGGCCTCCCTCATCTATCACCAGCCACTTACATCTCCTCTTTTGCTTGGCATGCATACAACAAGGTTAACACACACACACACACACACACACACACACACACACCCTCCCTCCATTCTACGGAGTGTTATCCCAATATGTTGAGAATCTGCTTCCTGGCAATTGCCTCAAATGAACTCGCAGACATTCTCCACAGATTTGATTATTTTATTATGTTAACACATCCATCCATCCATCCATCCATCCATCCATCCACGGGGAAGTTAAAGATGAATGATAAAAGGGTGTCTGTCGTGAGTGGCACACTTGGAGCGGTGTGAGGGGTGGGGGGTGGAGGGACAGATGGATGATAAAAACCGGCAACTGGAGCAGAGTGTGCTGGCCGGTCTGGTGACCCGGGGTTATTGAGTCAAATCATCCCTCACCAGGCCTCCCCGGGGCCCTCATCGCTCCACTCCTACCTATGTCTCTCCAACTAGGGGATCTAAGACGCCGAGATCTACTGTGGACCTTCGCCATGGACCCTGGACTCACGCCCCCTCAAACGCCTCCCTCCCGCTCCCCACCCCTTCTCGGGATTCCCAAACGGGTGAGGGCTGGTTCCTGGGTTGGCAGGTAGAGGGCACTCTTTTCCACCCAGACAGGCCGGGCCGGTTTCTCAAACAGCCTCCTTCCCTCCCTGAAGTTGGTGAGCTGCGGGCCTGAGGGGGTGGGGAGGGGGGCCGGGGGGTGGGGGGTGGGGGGCGGGGGCACTCAGAGAGCCCGAGGCGAGGTCCGAGGCCCTGACGTCACCGGAGAGGAGAGCTTTCTGCATTTGAATGAAGACTTGCAGTGAGATCCATTGGAATGAATCCGCCCTGACCTCCTCCCTTCCCGCTTGCTCCCTACCCCATCCTCTACTCCCCATCCCCCACCCTAGCTCCCTTCCTCTCAGCCCTCAGGTCAGGGGTTCTGGAAAGACTGGGCGTGCCTCTGACATTCCAAAGGAATATACTTCTCCTTTGGGACAAAGACGGGATTAGTGAAGGTAAAGGTGGACTTTGGTCAAGGCAGGGAAGATTCTAGCTTAGGAAATGGCTACCTGCCACCCACTGCTTTTAGTGACAAGAGTTTTCATGTCAGACCATCTTTGGCGGTTACTTTGGGTCTCTGAGTTTGTGAGGCCCAAGGCCTGTTCTGCTCTCCTGTAGGCTCTTCCCCCCCCCCCCGCCCCCGCCCCCCCCCCCCTACTTAGGTGCTCTTCCACAATCGCCTCTCTCGGCTCAACCCTGCATGAAGGCGGTAAGAGGATGTAGTGCACTTTGATATTCTGGAGCCACACACCTCCGACCCTGTTACCCACCGCATTGTCAAAGGAGGACAGTGCTGTCTTAACTCCTCGAGGGTTGGCGATGGGCTAACGAGTCCATTCACCCGTTTTGGAGATGTGTCTTTCTATCTTTCTCTGAGGCTCTGCAGCCATTATGGAGCGATCGAGTTGGCAGGGAGCCTAGAGCTGAGGAGGGTCATTTCTGAGAGTCGTAAGGGCTCACGTGCATGGAAAAAGACACACGGATCTGAGAAGGCCTCGTTCTCCATTCGCTTCCCTGGGAATGGGAAAACGGGTCTAGCAGCAGGCAGGGTGGGTAGCATTCAACTCTGGTGCCAGGAAATGGCCAAAGCTCTCCATGGTCCGCTTTAGAGCGGGGGCCGGGCTAGGTTGCCAAAGAACATTACCCTCTTTTTTTTCTCCCCTAGAGGGATCCCCTGAGTCTCATTTCTCCCACGTGTTGGTGAGTATGTACCCCCCAAAAGGGGACTCTCAAGGTACCGCGGCCCGGTTCCCCGTCTACAGAGACACATGGGTAGCGAGCCGAGAGCGAGAGGCATCTCTGCCAGCCTCTGGGGCTCTTTGGGGCCATTCTGAGCGGGGCGGGTCCCCCACGAATCGGGTCGCTCGGGCTCTCCTGGAAGTTCATCATGGAGAAAGGGCGGTTGGCAAACATACATACGTTCAGTCGGTCTCCAGATGAGGTTCCTCTGGGGATGTTCCCTTTTAAAAAATCATCATTCTCGCCCTAACGGGTTTGGCTCAGTGGATAGAACAGCCGTGGGCAAACGACGGTCCATGGGCAGGATCCGGCACGTTTTTTGAAATGAATAAAACAAGACTGTACCCTTTTATGTAATGATGTTTACTTTGAATTTATATTAGTTCACACAAACACTCCATCCATGCTTTTGTTCCGGCCCTCAATGAGTGTTTAAGAACCCGTTGTGGCCCTCGAGTCAAAAAGTTTGCCCACCCCTGGGATAGATAGAGCCTCTGTCTGCGGACTCAAGGGTCCCAGGTTCCAGTCCGGTCAAGGGCATGTACCTTGGTTGCGGGCATATCCCCAGTTGGGAGTGTGCAGGAGGCAGCTGATGGATGTTTCTCTCTCATCCAAGTTTCTAACTCTCTATCCCTCTCCCTTCCTCTCTCTAAAAATATCCATAAAATATATTTTTTAAAACATAAAAATCATCATTCTCCCCCTTTGGTTCAGCCTCTGGCTCATTGAAGTCTACATACACATGACCCTTACCCACGAAAACCAGCAACTGACATATGTTGGCATCACTGGCTTAAAGGCAAAACCACACAGACAGACAGACAGACAAACACAAACCTCTCTCTCCCTATCAGGTGAATTGGGGATGATTTGACCATGAAAATAAATATAGGTTGCCCCTACTGGGGATCAAGCCTGTGACCTGGGCCTGCCCCCTGGACTGGAATGGAACCCCGGACCCTTCGGGTCCCCAGGCCGATGCTCTACCCACTAACCAAAACAGGCCGGGGCGGCACTTTGTTTTATACATGCCAATCAAAGGAGGAGATGTAAGCGGGTTACAGACAATCCACTGGTGATAGGTGAGGGAGGGAGGGAGGGAGGGAGGGAGGGAGGGAGGGAGGGAGGGAGGCAAAGGTGGGGTGGAGTGGGGTGGGGAGTGGGGGGGGGGGAACCTCTGGGGGATTGGATAAAAAGTGAAATGATAGCCCTAGCTTGTAGGCTCAGTGGATAGAGCGTCAGCCTGGGGACTGAAGCTTTCCAGGTTTGATTCTGGTCAAGGGCATGTGCATGGGTGGAGGGCTCGATCCCCGGTGAGGGACATGCAGGAGGCGGCCAATCCACGATTCTCTCTCATCATTTATGTTTCTATCTCTCTTTCTCTCTCCCTTCCTCTCTGAAATCAAGAAAGTATTTTTTTTTAAAAATATATTTAATTGATTTTTTACAGAGAGGAAGGGAGAGAGACAGAGAGCCAGAAACATCGATGAGAGAGAAACATCGATCAGCCGCCTCCTGCGCACCCCCCACTGGGGATGTGCCCGCAACCAAGGTACATGCCCTTGACTGGAATCGAACCCGGGACCCCTCAGTCCGCAGGCCAACGCTCTATCCACTGAGCCAAACCAGCTTCGGCAATAAAGTATTTTTTTTTAAAAAAAAGTAAAATGATAGACACATACTTCTTCTTTTTTTTTTTTAAAGATGTATTTTTATTGATTTCAGAGAGGAAGGGAGAGGGGAGGGACAGAGATAGAAACATCATCCATGAGAGAGAATTATGGATTGGCCAGCTCCTGCATGCCCCCTAGTGGGGCTCGAGCCCATGACCTGGGCAGGCACGAACCCTTGACCTGAATCGAACTCTCCCTGCTCGCCTTGCCTTTTCCATGATAGCACCCACCCCCTACCCACCCCGTTACTGTCATGGATTCTTTTCATGATCCCTGAGAGGAAGAAAATATCCCCTGTTCCTGAACCCTGGCTTTTCACACTGCCCATGACCCTCTTGGACAGATGCAGGGGCTCTCTCACTCACAGTCCAAGAGAGGGTGTTTTGACCCTTGATCTCTTTCTTGGTTTGTTTTCTTTCCATGGTGGTAAAACACAGACCTCCTTTGAACCTTTGATAAGCATACAGTTTACAATCACACTCCTTTAGCTTGATTTTTAATACAACTCCCGGGGTCAGGATCACGACTTTAGAGTCACGGGTGGTTCGCCCAATGAGAGGACACTTGTGTGTGTGTGTGGGGGGGGGGGGGCACGCTCTGCTTTCTCCCGCCTCCCTAAAATGTCACCAGTCGATTTCATGTAACCCACGTACGGTCTCCTCTTTGGATTGGAGTGTATAAAATAAGGGGGGGGGGGGCGGGGGGGCGGGGGGCGACATTGCCATTGCCGTGCTTCAGAACATCATCTCCCACCGTTGAGATTGTGCTTCTCGCCCTGTGTGCGACATTTCTGGACAGTTTGGCTGAAAGACACTCACAGAAATTCTTCACAGGTTAGAGGATTTCTTACGTTGTTGACAAATGCCACACACCCACACATGTGCGTGCCCTTGGTTCACAGTTGCCGCCTCTGGGGCTCTTTCAGGTTTCTCCATTTTCCTTCCTCTTTTTCACGGGGAGCAAGGAGGCAGCGAGTGAAATCACCAGTGAGTGTGTGATATGAGACTGAGGATTTCCCGTGGAAAGCGGGTGGGTGGGAGGGAGGACACATCCATCCATCCATCCATCCATCCATCCATCCATCCATCCATCCACGGAAATTAAAAGTTTAACTAAAAATCAGTGATGGCGGGTAGTCACGTCCTAGGCCGCTACCTTCTGTGACAAAGGTCAATCATATATATAGTGTTCTTATTGATTTCAAAGAGGAATAGAGAGAGAGATCAATGATGAAAGATAATCATGGGTCCGTTGCCTCCTGCACACCCCCTACTGGGAGGTGGGGGCGGGGGTGGAGGGACGGATGGATGATAAAAACCGGCAACTGGAGCAGAGTGTGCCGGCCGGTCCGGTGACCTGGGGTTATGGAGGCAAATCATCCCTCCCCAGGCCTCCGGGGGTCCTCATCGCTCCACTCCTAGCTATGCCTCCCTTCCCAGGGGATCTGAGACGCCGAGGTCTACTGTGGACCTTCGCCATGGACCCTGGACTCACGCCCCCTCAAACGCCTCCCTCCCGCTCCCCACCCCTTCTCGGGATTCCCAAACGGGTGAGGGCTGGTTCCTGGGTTGGCAGGTAGAGGGCACTCTTTTCCACCCGTACAGGCCGGCCCGGTTTTATTTTACTTTATTTTAGAGGAGGTTGCAGCGCGGGGTGGGGGGCGTGTGAGGGGTTGGGGGGGGGGTTGCATCGGCGCTTTTCAAACAGCAGAGGGCGGCGCATTGAAAGTCTGGATCAAAGTGTTTTTTTAGGAGGTTTATTTTTATTATTTTTATTTTTTTTAGCAAGTTTTTTTTTTTTTTTTTTTTTTTTTGAAAATGAGTAGGACAATGGCCGCAGTCACGCACAATACTCTGAGCATCTCCCAGCCTCAGAGGTAACCAGAGTCCTGGGAGCAGGGCCCCTACTGATCCATCTCGTCCGAGAGCAGGGTGGCATCGCCAGCAATAGACATGGGGTGCTTTCATTCCTAGGGCCGGGTGTGGCCGAGGTGTCAGCCGCTGCTTTTGTGCTGCTTTTGTTTCCGCCGCTCAGCCTCCTTCTCCTGAAGCCACTGCTCTGCCATCTTCCCCCAGTCGATGGCTGCGTGGCTGTTGAGCTTTGGCTGTTGCTGCCGCTGAGTTGTCCGGAGCCAGAGGAGGGCTGGGGCTGGGGCTGGGGCTGGGGCTGGGGCTGGGGCTGGGCAGACGGTGGGGTGGTGCTGGCCTGTAGCTACTGGTATAAAGAAAGAAATAAAATACAAAGTATTCTGTCTGTCAACATTTATTTGCTTTTTGGCCTCGCCCCGGATCAACCCAAATCACTCTGATCCACAACCAGAGACTAAGTCCGGGCCAGGAAAATATAATTATAAAATAAAATACAATACAATAAAGTAAAATAAATGAAATGAAATAAAAGTAAAATGAAATAAAATAAAATAAATAAAATATATAAGATAAAATGAAAAAATAAAATAAAATAATTAAATTAAATTAAGTTAAATTAGAAAAGTCCCGCCGCCAATCACTCTGATCGGCAGCCAGAGACCAAGTCCCGGCCAGGCCATCTGGTGGACCCAGCCTCTCTCTGTGTGTGGCCGGGTCCCCGCCAGAGACCAAGTCCCGCCCGCCCGTTTTGGTGAGCACAAGGTCATTCAGCCATTCATTCAGGAAGAAGTGATGGAGGCCTCGCTCAGACCCAGCTACGCAGGGCCCCACAGACTCGGACTAGTCATGCCCTCCCTCGGTAGGGCTAAGCTGTTTGCCTGCAGACAGATGGCTTCTCTCCCTAGGCTCCCACTCTTCACCCTGTTCAGAAGGGTACCCTCGCCCTGGCCCTCCACTTCTTCACCTCCAGCTTCCGGTCTTCCTGATAATTGACCCACTTATGCAAATTAATTTCACCTGCCTCAGCCTCAGTTTCCTCTTCCAGAAATGGATTAATGTAACCTACAAGGTGGCCCTGCTCCCACCACACAGGAAGCCCTCAAGGTGCCCTTGGCACCTGGGTCCCCCCAGGGCGGGGCCAAACCCTAATATCACATACACACACACACACACCCACACCCACACACCCACAACTGTGGTACACCTACATAATGGAATACTACGCTTCGGTAAAAAGGTAAGAAAAACAAAAAAAAAAAAAAAAAAAGAGAAGGAATTCTTGCCAGCATGGATGGAACTGGAGAGCATTATGCTAAGTGAAGTTAGCCAGTCAGAGCAAAATGAATACCACATGAACTCACCCATTTGTGGAATATAGACAACAACGTAGACTGAGGAACAGGGACAGATCCAGAGACATCTATACCACCACTCTCTGCTGGGGCTGTTTGACTGCTGGTGGCCTCTGGCGTCCTGGGCTCAGAGCTAATATACAAAGCCATACACATTTTATTCACATCAACTTCAGCCTCAGCCTCTGTCTCCCATGACCTCCAAGGCCAGCTTCATTCCGTGTGTCTGCGTCTCCGGTCTACCCCCTTACCCCCCGCCCCCATCCCCCCCCCCACCTCCCCCCCCCCCCCCACACACACCCACCCTCGCCCGGCCCATTCCTTACGAGGAATAAATACCAGGCGCAGCCACATTCAACAGAACCTTTCCTTGAGGTCCTTTTGGTGAATGCCACCTGAAGGGGCGAGCCGCGCGGGGCCGAGCTTGGAGCATGTGCACTCCCACCTTAAACTTGACGCCCAACCGGTGACGCTTTCAGTCCTGGGGGGGGGGGGGGCGCGGCTGATTGGTGGAGCGGGCGTCTGATTTGGCTCCTCCCACCACGCTCTGGGGTATAAAAGAAAGCAGCGTCTTCTTTGCAGAGCTTCTCAGCCCTAGACTTGTTGTCTTGGTCGTCGTCCTCGTTCTCCCAAGACAGCTTTCAGGAGAGAGATCTCGCCAAGAACCGATCCCGGGACATAGAAGCCGCTGGAGCACCTGGCTGGAACCTGGCTAGGCTGCTGATCAACTGAACGCTGTCTCCGTGTCATTTCTTCTTCGCCGACTCCGTCCACACGTTTGGGAACCCCTGGACCCGCTGGGCTTCGACCCCACCAACACGCGCGGCCGAGAAGATGTCTCCTACATGGCCACGCTTCAGTGTACCCGAAGCGCGGACGCGGTTCACGAAGTCTACCAGAGAAGCCCTGAACAACAAAAATATCAAGCCATTGTTGAATACCTTCAGCCAGTTACCTGGAACTGAAGATGAAAAAAAATGTACCCTTGACCAAGCTCTCAGAGGTGTTCTGCAAGAAGAAATTATAAACCATTCATCGTGTGAAAATGTTTTAGCTATTATTTCTCTTGCTATTGGGGGAGTAACTGAAGGTATTTGCACCGCATCTACACCTTCTGTATTGTTGGGAGACGTTTTGGAATGTCTCCCTTTGGATCAGTGTGACACAACATTCACGTTTGTGGAGAGAAATGTTGCTACTTGGAGATCAAATACATTCTATTCCGCTGGGAAAAATTATTTACTACGTACGTGCAATGATCTCTTAAGAAGATTATCAAAATCCCAGCACACAGTTTTGCGTGCACGAATTCAACTCTTTTTGGCCAGGCTTTTCCCTTTATCTGAGAGATCCGGTCTTAACTTGCAGAGTCGGTTTAATCTGGAAAATGTCACCGTTTTCAATACCAATGAGCAGGAAAGCACCTTGGGTCAGAAGCACGCTGAAGACGGAGAAGAAGGAATGGACGTAGACGACAAAGGTGAAATGGGTGATGACGAAGCTCCAACAACTTGCTCCATTCCAATGGATTACAGCCTGTATCGAAAGTTCTGGTCACTTCAGGATTACTTCAGGAACCCTGTGCAATGCTATGAGAAGATTTCATGGAAAACTTTCCTCACGTACTCAGAGGAAGTCCTGGCTGTTTTCAAGAATTACAAATTAGATGACACTCAGGCCTCAAGAAAAACGATGGGAGAATTAAAAACAGGAGGAGAACATGTATACGTTGCAAAATTTTTAACAAGTGAAAAGTTGCTGGGTTTACAACTGAGTGACAGTAACTTTCGCCGACACATTCTACTGCAGTATCTCATTTTATTCCAACATCTCAAGGGACAGGTGAAATCCAAAAGTTCAAAGGATGTTTTAACTGATGAGCAGTCACTCTGGATTGAAGGCACCACAAAATCGGTTTATCAACTGCTATCTGAAAACCCACCCGATGGAGAGAGATTTTCAAAGATGGTAGAGCATATATTAAACACTGAGGAAAACTGGAACTCGTGGAAAAATGAAGGCTGCCCAAGTTTTGTGAAGGAAAGAACATCAGATACTAAGCCGAGGAGAGCAGTACGAAAGAGAACAGCACCAGAGGACTTCCTGGGGAAAGGGCCCAACAAAAAGATTCTGAAGGGGAAGGAGGCGTTAACAAGCCTTTGGGATCCCTGCCCGGATAATATGGAAGCTTGTAAGTCAAACCCAGCAGGCTATCTGCCAACTTTGGAGGAATTCTTTGAAGAAGCCATTGAACAGGCAGACCCGGAAAGCATGATTGAAAATGAATATAAGGTTGTGAACAATCCAAATTATGGTTGGAGAGCCCTGAGACTGTTAGCACGGAGAAGCCCTCACTTCTTCCAGCCAACCAAACAGCAGTTCAAAAGTTTGCCAGAATATCTCGAAAACATGGTGCTAAAGCTAGCAAAGGAATCACCACCGCCTTCAGAAGAAATAAAAACAGGTGAGGGTGAAGACGAGGAAGATAACGATGCTGTACTGAAGGAAAATGAAAGCCCTGATGCTCGCCGAGACAGGCCTGTACCAGGGGGAAAATAGAGATACTTGCCCACAAATTGGGTGAACAATGGAACACACACCACAGTTGCGGGTTTACTGACTTATTTATTTATTTTTATTGCATTTGTGTCTGTGGGGCCCCGCGGAGCTGAGTCTGAGCGAGGCCTCCATCACTTCTTCTGGAAGGGATGGCTGAATGACCTTGTGCTCTCCTCACCTGCGCATCAGCAGTTGGAGGGCTGACTCAGATCAGCCCTCCAGAGTTCTTCAGGGCCCTTCCCTTCACCACCCTACAAGGACTCCGTTTCATTAGCTTTGTGCCTACTGCCCCAAAGAACAACTTCACAGTCGCCACACTGGCTCCATCGCTTTGATGAGTGACCAGTGACCGGGAGGGGCTAGGGCGGGAGGACAAGGAGGGGCACTGAGAAAGGGAGGTGACCGCTAATGGGTATGGGTGTAGTGTCCTACAGCTGGCTTCTCGCAGACAACGCCCCCGGCTGGACCTTCCCCCACCCCTCGGGTCTACCCACACCTGGGAGGTCCAGACACCTGGCTCTGCCTTCCCCAGAGAAGGTTGCGGAATGGGGTGCGGGTGGTGGGTGCGGGGTGGGGGTGGGGGGAGGCTTGCATTGGCGCTCCAAGACCAGTAGAGGGCGCCACCGGCCCGATGAAGTGATTCCTGGGGTTTGGGGAGGACTAGGGAGATGGGGCAGGTGCCCAAGGAGGCCGGCAGGGCTCCATCTCCACGCCTTGCGGGGCGGCATCGCCATTTTCTGGAGTGAAGAGGGACAATACATATTTAGACAGGCTCGGGTGGGACGGGGACAAGCCAAAAGGAAAAAGCCACAGTGAATCTCCTAGGGGTGGGCCACTCATTTGATAGCGGAACTTGTGCTCCCGTGTATGTGTGCGTGTGCGTGTGCGTGCGTGTGTGTGTGTGTGTGTGTGTGTGTGTGTGCGCGCGCGCGCGCGCGCGCGCGTGTGTGTGTGTGGGGGAGGTGGAGAGGGCGGAGTGGGGTAGGTGTGTGGGTGTGCGTGTGCGCGTCTGTGTGTGTAAATCCGCAGTCACGCACGGACACTTCTTGATTTGAATGGTCCGTCGGCATCCATGAGCACCCTTCAGCCCTGACCTTCTTGCAGACAGCGTGCCCCGCCCCCTGCTTGTCCTTCCTGGCTCCGGTTAAGTCCAGGCACCTGGCTCTGGCTGCAGGAGGGTGGCTTGCATTGGCGCTTCTCGACCAGCAGAGGGCGGGACGGGCTCTTGGGCCATCTTTGAGGGACGCTAGGCCCGGCAGGGTTACCTGAGAGGCCATCGCCTCAATGTGAGGAGAGGCTGTTTATTTGTCCTAAGTCAGGAGTCCAGGTCACCACACACCAAAAGTCTACAGGAGGCACACGAGAAACAAGTGAAAGGAACTCAAACAGAGCACTACAGAAAGTCCTCAACATACAGGACAAGAGAGCAGGAAAATAAAAGAGAAACAGAGGGCTCTAAAACTCAGAAAACCATAACAGCGCAAGCACCCTTAACTGGGCGATACTCTCTTCAAGTATAAATACATGACAAGATCCAACTGAAAGACAAACGGCGCCCTGCTGGTGTGGCTCAGTAGGTGAGAGAGGTGGCGTCAGGCAATGGAAAGCGGAGGGCTCCATTCTGGGTCAAGGGATTCCGGGTCAAGGGCGCATAGGTGGTTGCACATACCAGGTTCTATCCTGGCTCTGGGCAAGGTGCTTGTGGGAGGCAACCAATCCACGATTCTCTCACATCACTGTCTCTCTGTCTCTCCCTCTCTCCCCCACTCTCTCCGTCTCATGTTCTCCTGAAAGTGGCTGAGATGCCTCCTATTCATTCCTCAAAGGGAGGGGCGGGCGGGGCGGGGCGGGTGGGGGGGGGGCGGGGCGGGACGGGGGAGACCGGAGACGGAAACACACCGAACGAAGGGTGCCTTGGAGGTCATGGGAGGCAGAGGCTGAAGTGGATGTGAATAGAATGTGTATGCTTTTGTATATCTGGTTGTCGATCAGAGTGATTGGCGGCGGGGCTTTATTTTTTTATTTTATTTTATTTATTATTTTATTTTACTTTATTTTAGAGGAGGTTGCAGCGCGGGGTGGGGGGCGTGTGAGGGGTTGGGGGGGGGGTTGCATCGGCGCTTTTCAAACAGCAGAGGGCGGCGCATTGAAAGTCTGGATCAAAGTGTTTTTTTAGGAGGTTTATTTTTATTATTTTTATTTTTTTTAGCAAGTTTTTTTTTTTTTTTTTTTTTTTTTGAAAATGAGTAGGACAATGGCCGCAGTCACGCACAATACTCTGAGCATCTCCCAGCCTCAGAGGTAACCAGAGTCCTGGGAGCAGGGCCCCTACTGATCCATCTCGTCCGAGAGCAGGGTGGCATCGCCAGCAATAGACATGGGGTGCTTTCATTCCTAGGGCCGGGTGTGGCCGAGGTGTCAGCCGCTGCTTTTGTGCTGCTTTTGTTTCCGCCGCTCAGCCTCCTTCTCCTGAAGCCACTGCTCTGCCATCTTCCCCCAGTCGATGGCTGCGTGGCTGTTGAGCTTTGGCTGTTGCTGCCGCTGAGTTGCCCGGAGCCAGAGGAGGGCTGGGGCTGGGGCTGGGGCTGGGGCTGGGGCTGGGCAGACGGTGGGGTGGTGCTGGCCTGTAGCTACTGGTATAAAGAAAGAAATAAAATACAAAGTATTCTGTCTGTCAACATTTATTTGCTTTTTGGCCTCGCCCCGGATCAACCCAAATCACTCTGATCCACAACCAGAGACTAAGTCCGGGCCAGGAAAATATAATTATAAAATAAAATACAATACAATAAAGTAAAATAAATGAAATGAAATAAAAGTAAAATGAAATAAAATAAAATAAATAAAATATATAAGATAAAATGAAAAAATAAAATAAAATAATTAAATTAAATTAAGTTAAATTAGAAAAGTCCCGCCGCCAATCACTCTGATCGGCAGCCAGAGACCAAGTCCCGGCCAGGCCATCTGGTGGACCCAGCCTCTCTCTGTGTGTGGCCGGGTCCCCGCCAGAGACCAAGTCCCGCCCGCCCGTTTTGGTGAGCACAAGGTCATTCAGCCATTCATTCAGGAAGAAGTGATGGAGGCCTCGCTCAGACCCAGCTACGCAGGGCCCCACAGACTCGGACTAGTCATGCCCTCCCTCGGTAGGGCTAAGCTGTTTGCCTGCAGACAGATGGCTTCTCTCCCTAGGCTCCCACTCTTCACCCTGTTCAGAAGGGTACCCTCGCCCTGGCCCTCCACTTCTTCACCTCCAGCTTCCGGTCTTCCTGATAATTGACCCACTTATGCAAATTAATTTCACCTGCCTCAGCCTCAGTTTCCTCTTCCAGAAATGGATTAATGTAACCTACAAGGTGGCCCTGCTCCCACCACACAGGAAGCCCTCAAGGTGCCCTTGGCACCTGGGTCCCCCCAGGGCGGGGCCAAACCCTAATATCACATACACACACACACACACCCACACCCACACACCCACAACTGTGGTACACCTACATAATGGAATACTACGCTTCGGTAAAAAGGTAAGAAAAACAAAAAAAAAAAAAAAAAAGAGAAGGAATTCTTGCCAGCATGGATGGAACTGGAGAGCATTATGCTAAGTGAAGTTAGCCAGTCAGAGCAAAATGAATACCACATGAACTCACCCATTTGTGGAATATAGACAACAACGTAGACTGAGGAACAGGGACAGATCCAGAGACATCTATACCACCACTCTCTGCTGGGGCTGTTTGACTGCTGGTGGCCTCTGGCGTCCTGGGCTCAGAGCTAATATACAAAGCCATACACATTTTATTCACATCAACTTCAGCCTCAGCCTCTGTCTCCCATGACCTCCAAGGCCAGCTTCATTCCGTGTGTCTGCGTCTCCGGTCTACCCCCTTACCCCCCGCCCCCATCCCCCCCCCCACCTCCCCCCCCCCCCCCACACACACCCACCCTCGCCCGGCCCATTCCTTACGAGGAATAAATACCAGGCGCAGCCACATTCAACAGAACCTTTCCTTGAGGTCCTTTCGGTGAATGCCACCTGAAGGGGCGAGCCGCGCGGGGCCGAGCTTGGAGCATGTGCACTCCCACCTTAAACTTGACGCCCAACCGGTGACGCTTTCAGTCCTGGGGGGGGGGGGGGGCGCGGCTGATTGGTGGAGCGGGCGTCTGATTTGGCTCCTCCCACCACGCTCTGGGGTATAAAAGAAAGCAGCGTCTTCTTTGCAGAGCTTCTCAGCCCTAGACTTGTTGTCTTGGTCGTCGTCCTCGTTCTCCCAAGACAGCTTTCAGGAGAGAGATCTCGCCAAGAACCGATCCCGGGACATAGAAGCCGCTGGAGCACCTGGCTGGAACCTGGCTAGGCTGCTGATCAACTGAACGCTGTCTCCGTGTCATTTCTTCTTCGCCGACTCCGTCCACACGTTTGGGAACCCCTGGACCCGCTGGGCTTCGACCCCACCAACACGCGCGGCCGAGAAGATGTCTCCTACATGGCCACGCTTCAGTGTACCCGAAGCGCGGACGCGGTTCACGAAGTCTACCAGAGAAGCCCTGAACAACAAAAATATCAAGCCATTGTTGAATACCTTCAGCCAGTTACCTGGAACTGAAGATGAAAAAAAATGTACCCTTGACCAAGCTCTCAGAGGTGTTCTGCAAGAAGAAATTATAAACCATTCATCGTGTGAAAATGTTTTAGCTATTATTTCTCTTGCTATTGGGGGAGTAACTGAAGGTATTTGCACCGCATCTACACCTTCTGTATTGTTGGGAGACGTTTTGGAATGTCTCCCTTTGGATCAGTGTGACACAACATTCACGTTTGTGGAGAGAAATGTTGCTACTTGGAGATCAAATACATTCTATTCCGCTGGGAAAAATTATTTACTACGTACGTGCAATGATCTCTTAAGAAGATTATCAAAATCCCAGCACACAGTTTTGCGTGCACGAATTCAACTCTTTTTGGCCAGGCTTTTCCCTTTATCTGAGAGATCCGGTCTTAACTTGCAGAGTCGGTTTAATCTGGAAAATGTCACCGTTTTCAATACCAATGAGCAGGAAAGCACCTTGGGTCAGAAGCACGCTGAAGACGGAGAAGAAGGAATGGACGTAGACGACAAAGGTGAAATGGGTGATGACGAAGCTCCAACAACTTGCTCCATTCCAATGGATTACAGCCTGTATCGAAAGTTCTGGTCACTTCAGGATTACTTCAGGAACCCTGTGCAATGCTATGAGAAGATTTCATGGAAAACTTTCCTCACGTACTCAGAGGAAGTCCTGGCTGTTTTCAAGAATTACAAATTAGATGACACTCAGGCCTCAAGAAAAACGATGGGAGAATTAAAAACAGGAGGAGAACATGTATACGTTGCAAAATTTTTAACAAGTGAAAAGTTGCTGGGTTTACAACTGAGTGACAGTAACTTTCGCCGACACATTCTACTGCAGTATCTCATTTTATTCCAACATCTCAAGGGACAGGTGAAATCCAAAAGTTCAAAGGATGTTTTAACTGATGAGCAGTCACTCTGGATTGAAGGCACCACAAAATCGGTTTATCAACTGCTATCTGAAAACCCACCCGATGGAGAGAGATTTTCAAAGATGGTAGAGCATATATTAAACACTGAGGAAAACTGGAACTCGTGGAAAAATGAAGGCTGCCCAAGTTTTGTGAAGGAAAGAACATCAGATACTAAGCCGAGGAGAGCAGTACGAAAGAGAACAGCACCAGAGGACTTCCTGGGGAAAGGGCCCAACAAAAAGATTCTGAAGGGGAAGGAGGCGTTAACAAGCCTTTGGGATCCCTGCCCGGATAATATGGAAGCTTGTAAGTCAAACCCAGCAGGCTATCTGCCAACTTTGGAGGAATTCTTTGAAGAAGCCATTGAACAGGCAGACCCGGAAAGCATGATTGAAAATGAATATAAGGTTGTGAACAATCCAAATTATGGTTGGAGAGCCCTGAGACTGTTAGCACGGAGAAGCCCTCACTTCTTCCAGCCAACCAAACAGCAGTTCAAAAGTTTGCCAGAATATCTCGAAAACATGGTGCTAAAGCTAGCAAAGGAATCACCACCGCCTTCAGAAGAAATAAAAACAGGTGAGGGTGAAGACGAGGAAGATAACGATGCTGTACTGAAGGAAAATGAAAGCCCTGATGCTCGCCGAGACAGGCCTGTACCAGGGGGAAAATAGAGATACTTGCCCACAAATTGGGTGAACAATGGAACACACACCACAGTTGCGGGTTTACTGACTTATTTATTTATTTTTATTGCATTTGTGTCTGTGGGGCCCCGCGGAGCTGAGTCTGAGCGAGGCCTCCATCACTTCTTCTGGAAGGGATGGCTGAATGACCTTGTGCTCTCCTCACCTGCGCATCAGCAGTTGGAGGGCTGACTCAGATCAGCTCTCCAGAGTTCTTCAGGGCCCTTCCCTTCACCACCCTACAAGGACTCCGTTTCATTAGCTTTGTGCCTACTGCCCCAAAGAACAACTTCACAGTCGCCACACTGGCTCCATCGCTTTGATGAGTGACCAGTGACCGGGAGGGGCTAGGGCGGGAGGACAAGGAGGGGCACTGAGAAAGGGAGGTGACCGCTAATGGGTATGGGTGTAGTGTCCTACAGCTGGCTTCTCGCAGACAACGCCCCCGGCTGGACCTTCCCCCACCCCTCGGGTCTACCCACACCTGGGAGGTCCAGACACCTGGCTCTGCCTTCCCCAGAGAAGGTTGCGGAATGGGGTGCGGGTGGTGGGTGCGGGGTGGGGGTGGGGGGAGGCTTGCATTGGCGCTCCAAGACCAGTAGAGGGCGCCACCGGCCCGATGAAGTGATTCCTGGGGTTTGGGGAGGACTAGGGAGATGGGGCAGGTGCCCAAGGAGGCCGGCAGGGCTCCATCTCCACGCCTTGCGGGGCGGCATCGCCATTTTCTGGAGTGAAGAGGGACAATACATATTTAGACAGGCTCGGGTGGGACGGGGACAAGCCAAAAGGAAAAAGCCACAGTGAATCTCCTAGGGGTGGGCCACTCATTTGATAGCGGAACTTGTGCTCCCGTGTATGTGTGCGTGTGCGTGTGCGTGCGTGTGTGTGTGTGTGTGTGTGTGTGTGTGTGTGCGCGCGCGCGCGCGCGCGCGTGTGTGTGTGTGGGGGAGGTGGAGAGGGCGGAGTGGGGTAGGTGTGTGGGTGTGCGTGTGCGCGTCTGTGTGTGTAAATCCGCAGTCACGCACGGACACTTCTTGATTTGAATGGTCCGTCGGCATCCATGAGCACCCTTCAGCCCTGACCTTCTTGCAGACAGCGTGCCCCGCCCCCTGCTTGTCCTTCCTGGCTCCGGTTAAGTCCAGGCACCTGGCTCTGGCTGCAGGAGGGTGGCTTGCATTGGCGCTTCTCGACCAGCAGAGGGCGGGACGGGCTCTTGGGCCATCTTTGAGGGACGCTAGGCCCGGCAGGGTTACCTGAGAGGCCATCGCCTCAATGTGAGGAGAGGCTGTTTATTTGTCCTAAGTCAGGAGTCCAGGTCACCACACACCAAAAGTCTACAGGAGGCACACGAGAAACAAGTGAAAGGAACTCAAACAGAGCACTACAGAAAGTCCTCAACATACAGGACAAGAGAGCAGGAAAATAAAAGAGAAACAGAGGGCTCTAAAACTCAGAAAACCATAACAGCGCAAGCACCCTTAACTGGCGATACTCTCTTCAAGTATAAATACATGACAAGATCCAACTGAAAGACAAACGGCGCCCTGCTGGTGTGGCTCAGTAGGTGAGAGAGGTGGCGTCAGGCAATGGAAAGCGGAGGGCTCCATTCTGGGTCAAGGGATTCCGGGTCAAGGGCGCATAGGTGGTTGCACATACCAGGTTCTATCCTGGCTCTGGGCAAGGTGCTTGTGGGAGGCAACCAATCCACGATTCTCTCACATCACTGTCTCTCTGTCTCTCCCTCTCTCCCCCACTCTCTCCGTCTCATGTTCTCCTGAAAGTGGCTGAGATGCCTCCTATTCATTCCTCAAAGGGAGGGGCGGGCGGGGCGGGGCGGGTGGGGGGGGGGCAGGGCGGGACGGGGGAGACCGGAGACGGAAACACACCGAACGAAGGGTGCCTTGGAGGTCATGGGAGGCAGAGGCTGAAGTGGATGTGAATAGAATGTGTATGCTTTTGTATATCTGGTTGTCGATCAGAGTGATTGGCGGCGGGGCTTTATTTTTTTATTTTATTTTATTTATTATTTTATTTTACTTTATTTTAGAGGAGGTTGCAGCGCGGGGTGGGGGGCGTGTGAGGGGTTGGGGGGGGGTTGCATCGGCGCTTTTCAAACAGCAGAGGGCGGTGCATTGAAAGTCTGGATCAAAGTGTTTTTTTAGGAGGTTTATTTTTATTATTTTTATTATTTTTATCAAGTTTTTTTTTTTTTTGAAAATGAGTAGGACAATGGCCGCAGTCACGCACAATACTCTGAGCATCTCCCAGCCTCAGAGGTAACCAGAGTCCTGGGAGCAGGGCCCCTACTGATCCATCTCGTCCGAGAGCAGGGTGGCATCGCCAGCAATAGACATGGGGTGCTTTCATTCCTAGGGCCGGGTGTGGCCGAGGTGTCAGCCGCTGCTTTTGTGCTGCTTTTGTTTCCGCCGCTCAGCCTCCTTCTCCTGAAGCCACTGCTCTGCCATCTTCCCCCAGTCGATGGCTGCGTGGCTGTTGAGCTTTGGCTGTTGCTGCCGCTGAGTTGCCCGGAGCCAGAGGAGGGCTGGGGCTGGGGCTGGGGCTGGGGCTGGGGCTGGGCAGACGGTGGGGTGGTGCTGGCCTGTAGCTACTGGTATAAAGAAAGAAATAAAATACAAAGTATTCTGTCTGTCAACATTTATTTGCTTTTTGGCCTCGCCCCGGATCAACCCAAATCACTCTGATCCACAACCAGAGACTAAGTCCGGGCCAGGAAAATATAATTATAAAATAAAATACAATACAATAAAGTAAAATAAATGAAATGAAATAAAAGTAAAATGAAATAAAATAAAATAAATAAAATATATAAGATAAAATGAAAAAATAAAATAAAATAATTAAATTAAATTAAGTTAAATTAGAAAAGTCCCGCCGCCAATCACTCTGATCGGCAGCCAGAGACCAAGTCCCGGCCAGGCCATCTGGTGGACCCAGCCTCTCTCTGTGTGTGGCCGGGTCCCCGCCAGAGACCAAGTCCCGCCCGCCCGTTTTGGTGAGCACAAGGTCATTCAGCCATTCATTCAGGAAGAAGTGATGGAGGCCTCGCTCAGACCCAGCTACGCAGGGCCCCACAGACTCGGACTAGTCATGCCCTCCCTCGGTAGGGCTAAGCTGTTTGCCTGCAGACAGATGGCTTCTCTCCCTAGGCTCCCACTCTTCACCCTGTTCAGAAGGGTACCCTCGCCCTGGCCCTCCACTTCTTCACCTCCAGCTTCCGGTCTTCCTGATAATTGACCCACTTATGCAAATTAATTTCACCTGCCTCAGCCTCAGTTTCCTCTTCCAGAAATGGATTAATGTAACCTACAAGGTGGCCCTGCTCCCACCACACAGGAAGCCCTCAAGGTGCCCTTGGCACCTGGGTCCCCCCAGGGCGGGGCCAAACCCTAATATCACATACACACACACACACACCCACACCCACACACCCACAACTGTGGTACACCTACATAATGGAATACTACGCTTCGGTAAAAAGGTAAGAAAAACAAAAAAAAAAAAAAAAAAAAGAGAAGGAATTCTTGCCAGCATGGATGGAACTGGAGAGCATTATGCTAAGTGAAGTTAGCCAGTCAGAGCAAAATGAATACCACATGAACTCACCCATTTGTGGAATATAGACAACAACGTAGACTGAGGAACAGGGACAGATCCAGAGACATCTATACCACCACTCTCTGCTGGGGCTGTTTGACTGCTGGTGGCCTCTGGCGTCCTGGGCTCAGAGCTAATATACAAAGCCATACACATTTTATTCACATCAACTTCAGCCTCAGCCTCTGTCTCCCATGACCTCCAAGGCCAGCTTCATTCCGTGTGTCTGCGTCTCCGGTCTACCCCCTTACCCCCCGCCCCCATCCCCCCCCCCCACCTCCCCCCCCCCCCCACACACACACCCACCCTCGCCCGGCCCATTCCTTACGAGGAATAAATACCAGGCGCAGCCACATTCAACAGAACCTTTCCTTGAGGTCCTTTCGGTGAATGCCACCTGAAGGGGCGAGCCGCGCGGGGCCGAGCTTGGAGCATGTGCACTCCCACCTTAAACTTGACGCCCAACCGGTGACGCTTTCAGTCCTGGGGGGGGGGGGGGGCGCGGCTGATTGGTGGAGCGGGCGTCTGATTTGGCTCCTCCCACCACGCTCTGGGGTATAAAAGAAAGCAGCGTCTTCTTTGCAGAGCTTCTCAGCCCTAGACTTGTTGTCTTGGTCGTCGTCCTCGTTCTCCCAAGACAGCTTTCAGGAGAGAGATCTCGCCAAGAACCGATCCCGGGACATAGAAGCCGCTGGAGCACCTGGCTGGAACCTGGCTAGGCTGCTGATCAACTGAACGCTGTCTCCGTGTCATTTCTTCTTCGCCGACTCCGTCCACACGTTTGGGAACCCCTGGACCCGCTGGGCTTCGACCCCACCAACACGCGCGGCCGAGAAGATGTCTCCTACATGGCCACGCTTCAGTGTACCCGAAGCGCGGACGCGGTTCACGAAGTCTACCAGAGAAGCCCTGAACAACAAAAATATCAAGCCATTGTTGAATACCTTCAGCCAGTTACCTGGAACTGAAGATGAAAAAAAATGTACCCTTGACCAAGCTCTCAGAGGTGTTCTGCAAGAAGAAATTATAAACCATTCATCGTGTGAAAATGTTTTAGCTATTATTTCTCTTGCTATTGGGGGAGTAACTGAAGGTATTTGCACCGCATCTACACCTTCTGTATTGTTGGGAGACGTTTTGGAATGTCTCCCTTTGGATCAGTGTGACACAACATTCACGTTTGTGGAGAGAAATGTTGCTACTTGGAGATCAAATACATTCTATTCCGCTGGGAAAAATTATTTACTACGTACGTGCAATGATCTCTTAAGAAGATTATCAAAATCCCAGCACACAGTTTTGCGTGCACGAATTCAACTCTTTTTGGCCAGGCTTTTCCCTTTATCTGAGAGATCCGGTCTTAACTTGCAGAGTCGGTTTAATCTGGAAAATGTCACCGTTTTCAATACCAATGAGCAGGAAAGCACCTTGGGTCAGAAGCACGCTGAAGACGGAGAAGAAGGAATGGACGTAGACGACAAAGGTGAAATGGGTGATGACGAAGCTCCAACAACTTGCTCCATTCCAATGGATTACAGCCTGTATCGAAAGTTCTGGTCACTTCAGGATTACTTCAGGAACCCTGTGCAATGCTATGAGAAGATTTCATGGAAAACTTTCCTCACGTACTCAGAGGAAGTCCTGGCTGTTTTCAAGAATTACAAATTAGATGACACTCAGGCCTCAAGAAAAACGATGGGAGAATTAAAAACAGGAGGAGAACATGTATACGTTGCAAAATTTTTAACAAGTGAAAAGTTGCTGGGTTTACAACTGAGTGACAGTAACTTTCGCCGACACATTCTACTGCAGTATCTCATTTTATTCCAACATCTCAAGGGACAGGTGAAATCCAAAAGTTCAAAGGATGTTTTAACTGATGAGCAGTCACTCTGGATTGAAGGCACCACAAAATCGGTTTATCAACTGCTATCTGAAAACCCACCCGATGGAGAGAGATTTTCAAAGATGGTAGAGCATATATTAAACACTGAGGAAAACTGGAACTCGTGGAAAAATGAAGGCTGCCCAAGTTTTGTGAAGGAAAGAACATCAGATACTAAGCCGAGGAGAGCAGTACGAAAGAGAACAGCACCAGAGGACTTCCTGGGGAAAGGGCCCAACAAAAAGATTCTGAAGGGGAAGGAGGCGTTAACAAGCCTTTGGGATCCCTGCCCGGATAATATGGAAGCTTGTAAGTCAAACCCAGCAGGCTATCTGCCAACTTTGGAGGAATTCTTTGAAGAAGCCATTGAACAGGCAGACCCGGAAAGCATGATTGAAAATGAATATAAGGTTGTGAACAATCCAAATTATGGTTGGAGAGCCCTGAGACTGTTAGCACGGAGAAGCCCTCACTTCTTCCAGCCAACCAAACAGCAGTTCAAAAGTTTGCCAGAATATCTCGAAAACATGGTGCTAAAGCTAGCAAAGGAATCACCACCGCCTTCAGAAGAAATAAAAACAGGTGAGGGTGAAGACGAGGAAGATAACGATGCTGTACTGAAGGAAAATGAAAGCCCTGATGCTCGCCGAGACAGGCCTGTACCAGGGGGAAAATAGAGATACTTGCCCACAAATTGGGTGAACAATGGAACACACACCACAGTTGCGGGTTTACTGACTTATTTATTTATTTTTATTGCATTTGTGTCTGTGGGGCCCCGCGGAGCTGAGTCTGAGCGAGGCCTCCATCACTTCTTCTGGAAGGGATGGCTGAATGACCTTGTGCTCTCCTCACCTGCGCATCAGCAGTTGGAGGGCTGACTCAGATCAGCCCTCCAGAGTTCTTCAGGGCCCTTCCCTTCACCACCCTACAAGGACTCCGTTTCATTAGCTTTGTGCCTACTGCCCCAAAGAACAACTTCACAGTCGCCACACTGGCTCCATCGCTTTGATGAGTGACCAGTGACCGGGAGGGGCTAGGGCGGGAGGACAAGGAGGGGCACTGAGAAAGGGAGGTGACCGCTAATGGGTATGGGTGTAGTGTCCTACAGCTGGCTTCTCGCAGACAACGCCCCCGGCTGGACCTTCCCCCACCCCTCGGGTCTACCCACACCTGGGAGGTCCAGACACCTGGCTCTGCCTTCCCCAGAGAAGGTTGCGGAATGGGGTGCGGGTGGTGGGTGCGGGGTGGGGGTGGGGGGAGGCTTGCATTGGCGCTCCAAGACCAGTAGAGGGCGCCACCGGCCCGATGAAGTGATTCCTGGGGTTTGGGGAGGACTAGGGAGATGGGGCAGGTGCCCAAGG
Organism: Myotis daubentonii; assembly: GCF_963259705.1. Lineage (NCBI taxonomy): Eukaryota > Metazoa > Chordata > Mammalia > Chiroptera > Vespertilionidae > Myotis > Myotis daubentonii. The sequence continues at coordinate 412,324 of NC_081843.1, read as the reverse complement.
AGGCCGGCAGGGCTCCATCTCCACGCCTTGCGGGGCGGCATCGCCATTTTCTGGAGTGAAGAGGGACAATACATATTTAGACAGGCTCGGGTGGGACGGGGACAAGCCAAAAGGAAAAAGCCACAGTGAATCTCCTAGGGGTGGGCCACTCATTTGATAGCGGAACTTGTGCTCCCGTGTATGTGTGCGTGTGCGTGTGCGTGCGTGTGTGTGTGTGTGTGTGTGTGTGTGTGTGCGCGCGCGCGCGCGCGCGCGCGTGTGTGTGTGTGTGGGGGAGGTGGAGAGGGCGGAGTGGGGTAGGTGTGTGGGTGTGCGTGTGCGCGTCTGTGTGTGTAAATCCGCAGTCACGCACGGACACTTCTTGATTTGAATGGTCCGTCGGCATCCATGAGCACCCTTCAGCCCTGACCTTCTTGCAGACAGCGTGCCCCGCCCCCTGCTTGTCCTTCCTGGCTCCGGTTAAGTCCAGGCACCTGGCTCTGGCTGCAGGAGGGTGGCTTGCATTGGCGCTTCTCGACCAGCAGAGGGCGGGACGGGCTCTTGGGCCATCTTTGAGGGACGCTAGGCCCGGCAGGGTTACCTGAGAGGCCATCGCCTCAATGTGAGGAGAGGCTGTTTATTTGTCCTAAGTCAGGAGTCCAGGTCACCACACACCAAAAGTCTACAGGAGGCACACGAGAAACAAGTGAAAGGAACTCAAACAGAGCACTACAGAAAGTCCTCAACATACAGGACAAGAGAGCAGGAAAATAAAAGAGAAACAGAGGGCTCTAAAACTCAGAAAACCATAACAGCGCAAGCACCCTTAACTGGCGATACTCTCTTCAAGTATAAATACATGACAAGATCCAACTGAAAGACAAACGGCGCCCTGCTGGTGTGGCTCAGTAGGTGAGAGAGGTGGCGTCAGGCAATGGAAAGCGGAGGGCTCCATTCTGGGTCAAGGGATTCCGGGTCAAGGGCGCATAGGTGGTGCACATACCAGGTTCTATCCTGGCTCTGGGCAAGGTGCTTGTGGGAGGCAACCAATCCACGATTCTCTCACATCACTGTCTCTCTGTCTCTCCCTCTCTCCCCCACTCTCTCCGTCTCATGTTCTCCTGAAAGTGGCTGAGATGCCTCCTATTCATTCCTCAAAGGGAGGGGGCGGGCGGGGCGGGGCGGGTGGGGGGGGGGGCGGGGCGGGACGGGGGAGACCGGAGACGGAAACACACCGAACGAAGGGTGCCTTGGAGGTCATGGGAGGCAGAGGCTGAAGTGGATGTGAATAGAATGTGTATGCTTTTGTATATCTGGTTGTCGATCAGAGTGATTGGCGGCGGGGCTTTATTTTTTTATTTTATTTTATTTATTATTTTATTTTACTTTATTTTAGAGGAGGTTGCAGCGCGGGGTGGGGGGCGTGTGAGGGGTTGGGGGGGGGGGTTGCATCGGCGCTTTTCAAACAGCAGAGGGCGGCGCATTGAAAGTCTGGATCAAAGTGTTTTTTTAGGAGGTTTATTTTTATTATTTTTATTTTTTTTAGCAAGTTTTTTTTTTTTTTTTTTTTTTTTGAAAATGAGTAGGACAATGGCCGCAGTCACGCACAATACTCTGAGCATCTCCCAGCCTCAGAGGTAACCAGAGTCCTGGGAGCAGGGCCCCTACTGATCCATCTCGTCCGAGAGCAGGGTGGCATCGCCAGCAATAGACATGGGGTGCTTTCATTCCTAGGGCCGGGTGTGGCCGAGGTGTCAGCCGCTGCTTTTGTGCTGCTTTTGTTTCCGCCGCTCAGCCTCCTTCTCCTGAAGCCACTGCTCTGCCATCTTCCCCCAGTCGATGGCTGCGTGGCTGTTGAGCTTTGGCTGTTGCTGCCGCTGAGTTGCCCGGAGCCAGAGGAGGGCTGGGGCTGGGGCTGGGGCTGGGGCTGGGGCTGGGCAGACGGTGGGGTGGTGCTGGCCTGTAGCTACTGGTATAAAGAAAGAAATAAAATACAAAGTATTCTGTCTGTCAACATTTATTTGCTTTTTGGCCTCGCCCCGGATCAACCCAAATCACTCTGATCCACAACCAGAGACTAAGTCCGGGCCAGGAAAATATAATTATAAAATAAAATACAATACAATAAAGTAAAATAAATGAAATGAAATAAAAGTAAAATGAAATAAAATAAAATAAATAAAATATATAAGATAAAATGAAAAAATAAAATAAAATAATTAAATTAAATTAAGTTAAATTAGAAAAGTCCCGCCGCCAATCACTCTGATCGGCAGCCAGAGACCAAGTCCCGGCCAGGCCATCTGGTGGACCCAGCCTCTCTCTGTGTGTGGCCGGGTCCCCGCCAGAGACCAAGTCCCGCCCGCCCGTTTTGGTGAGCACAAGGTCATTCAGCCATTCATTCAGGAAGAAGTGATGGAGGCCTCGCTCAGACCCAGCTACGCAGGGCCCCACAGACTCGGACTAGTCATGCCCTCCCTCGGTAGGGCTAAGCTGTTTGCCTGCAGACAGATGGCTTCTCTCCCTAGGCTCCCACTCTTCACCCTGTTCAGAAGGGTACCCTCGCCCTGGCCCTCCACTTCTTCACCTCCAGCTTCCGGTCTTCCTGATAATTGACCCACTTATGCAAATTAATTTCACCTGCCTCAGCCTCAGTTTCCTCTTCCAGAAATGGATTAATGTAACCTACAAGGTGGCCCTGCTCCCACCACACAGGAAGCCCTCAAGGTGCCCTTGGCACCTGGGTCCCCCCAGGGCGGGGCCAAACCCTAATATCACATACACACACACACACACCCACACCCACACACCCACAACTGTGGTACACCTACATAATGGAATACTACGCTTCGGTAAAAAGGTAAGAAAAACAAAAAAAAAAAAAAAAAAAGAGAAGGAATTCTTGCCAGCATGGATGGAACTGGAGAGCATTATGCTAAGTGAAGTTAGCCAGTCAGAGCAAAATGAATACCACATGAACTCACCCATTTGTGGAATATAGACAACAACGTAGACTGAGGAACAGGGACAGATCCAGAGACATCTATACCACCACTCTCTGCTGGGGCTGTTTGACTGCTGGTGGCCTCTGGCGTCCTGGGCTCAGAGCTAATATACAAAGCCATACACATTTTATTCACATCAACTTCAGCCTCAGCCTCTGTCTCCCATGACCTCCAAGGCCAGCTTCATTCCGTGTGTCTGCGTCTCCGGTCTACCCCCTTACCCCCCGCCCCCATCCCCCCCCCCCACCTCCCCCCCCCCCCCCACACACACCCACCCTCGCCCGGCCCATTCCTTACGAGGAATAAATACCAGGCGCAGCCACATTCAACAGAACCTTTCCTTGAGGTCCTTTCGGTGAATGCCACCTGAAGGGGCGAGCCGCGCGGGGCCGAGCTTGGAGCATGTGCACTCCCACCTTAAACTTGACGCCCAACCGGTGACGCTTTCAGTCCTGGGGGGGGGGGGGGGCGCGGCTGATTGGTGGAGCGGGCGTCTGATTTGGCTCCTCCCACCACGCTCTGGGGTATAAAAGAAAGCAGCGTCTTCTTTGCAGAGCTTCTCAGCCCTAGACTTGTTGTCTTGGTCGTCGTCCTCGTTCTCCCAAGACAGCTTTCAGGAGAGAGATCTCGCCAAGAACCGATCCCGGGACATAGAAGCCGCTGGAGCACCTGGCTGGAACCTGGCTAGGCTGCTGATCAACTGAACGCTGTCTCCGTGTCATTTCTTCTTCGCCGACTCCGTCCACACGTTTGGGAACCCCTGGACCCGCTGGGCTTCGACCCCACCAACACGCGCGGCCGAGAAGATGTCTCCTACATGGCCACGCTTCAGTGTACCCGAAGCGCGGACGCGGTTCACGAAGTCTACCAGAGAAGCCCTGAACAACAAAAATATCAAGCCATTGTTGAATACCTTCAGCCAGTTACCTGGAACTGAAGATGAAAAAAAATGTACCCTTGACCAAGCTCTCAGAGGTGTTCTGCAAGAAGAAATTATAAACCATTCATCGTGTGAAAATGTTTTAGCTATTATTTCTCTTGCTATTGGGGGAGTAACTGAAGGTATTTGCACCGCATCTACACCTTCTGTATTGTTGGGAGACGTTTTGGAATGTCTCCCTTTGGATCAGTGTGACACAACATTCACGTTTGTGGAGAGAAATGTTGCTACTTGGAGATCAAATACATTCTATTCCGCTGGGAAAAATTATTTACTACGTACGTGCAATGATCTCTTAAGAAGATTATCAAAATCCCAGCACACAGTTTTGCGTGCACGAATTCAACTCTTTTTGGCCAGGCTTTTCCCTTTATCTGAGAGATCCGGTCTTAACTTGCAGAGTCGGTTTAATCTGGAAAATGTCACCGTTTTCAATACCAATGAGCAGGAAAGCACCTTGGGTCAGAAGCACGCTGAAGACGGAGAAGAAGGAATGGACGTAGACGACAAAGGTGAAATGGGTGATGACGAAGCTCCAACAACTTGCTCCATTCCAATGGATTACAGCCTGTATCGAAAGTTCTGGTCACTTCAGGATTACTTCAGGAACCCTGTGCAATGCTATGAGAAGATTTCATGGAAAACTTTCCTCACGTACTCAGAGGAAGTCCTGGCTGTTTTCAAGAATTACAAATTAGATGACACTCAGGCCTCAAGAAAAACGATGGGAGAATTAAAAACAGGAGGAGAACATGTATACGTTGCAAAATTTTTAACAAGTGAAAAGTTGCTGGGTTTACAACTGAGTGACAGTAACTTTCGCCGACACATTCTACTGCAGTATCTCATTTTATTCCAACATCTCAAGGGACAGGTGAAATCCAAAAGTTCAAAGGATGTTTTAACTGATGAGCAGTCACTCTGGATTGAAGGCACCACAAAATCGGTTTATCAACTGCTATCTGAAAACCCACCCGATGGAGAGAGATTTTCAAAGATGGTAGAGCATATATTAAACACTGAGGAAAACTGGAACTCGTGGAAAAATGAAGGCTGCCCAAGTTTTGTGAAGGAAAGAACATCAGATACTAAGCCGAGGAGAGCAGTACGAAAGAGAACAGCACCAGAGGACTTCCTGGGGAAAGGGCCCAACAAAAAGATTCTGAAGGGGAAGGAGGCGTTAACAAGCCTTTGGGATCCCTGCCCGGATAATATGGAAGCTTGTAAGTCAAACCCAGCAGGCTATCTGCCAACTTTGGAGGAATTCTTTGAAGAAGCCATTGAACAGGCAGACCCGGAAAGCATGATTGAAAATGAATATAAGGTTGTGAACAATCCAAATTATGGTTGGAGAGCCCTGAGACTGTTAGCACGGAGAAGCCCTCACTTCTTCCAGCCAACCAAACAGCAGTTCAAAAGTTTGCCAGAATATCTCGAAAACATGGTGCTAAAGCTAGCAAAGGAATCACCACCGCCTTCAGAAGAAATAAAAACAGGTGAGGGTGAAGACGAGGAAGATAACGATGCTGTACTGAAGGAAAATGAAAGCCCTGATGCTCGCCGAGACAGGCCTGTACCAGGGGGAAAATAGAGATACTTGCCCACAAATTGGGTGAACAATGGAACACACACCACAGTTGCGGGTTTACTGACTTATTTATTTATTTTTATTGCATTTGTGTCTGTGGGGCCCCGCGGAGCTGAGTCTGAGCGAGGCCTCCATCACTTCTTCTGGAAGGGATGGCTGAATGACCTTGTGCTCTCCTCACCTGCGCATCAGCAGTTGGAGGGCTGACTCAGATCAGCCCTCCAGAGTTCTTCAGGGCCCTTCCCTTCACCACCCTACAAGGACTCCGTTTCATTAGCTTTGTGCCTACTGCCCCAAAGAACAACTTCACAGTCGCCACACTGGCTCCATCGCTTTGATGAGTGACCAGTGACCGGGAGGGGCTAGGGCGGGAGGACAAGGAGGGGCACTGAGAAAGGGAGGTGACCGCTAATGGGTATGGGTGTAGTGTCCTACAGCTGGCTTCTCGCAGACAACGCCCCCGGCTGGACCTTCCCCCACCCCTCGGGTCTACCCACACCTGGGAGGTCCAGACACCTGGCTCTGCCTTCCCCAGAGAAGGTTGCGGAATGGGGTGCGGGTGGTGGGTGCGGGGTGGGGGTGGGGGGAGGCTTGCATTGGCGCTCCAAGACCAGTAGAGGGCGCCACCGGCCCGATGAAGTGATTCCTGGGGTTTGGGGAGGACTAGGGAGATGGGGCAGGTGCCCAAGGAGGCCGGCAGGGCTCCATCTCCACGCCTTGCGGGGCGGCATCGCCATTTTCTGGAGTGAAGAGGGACAATACATATTTAGACAGGCTCGGGTGGGACGGGGACAAGCCAAAAGGAAAAAGCCACAGTGAATCTCCTAGGGGTGGGCCACTCATTTGATAGCGGAACTTGTGCTCCCGTGTATGTGTGCGTGTGCGTGTGCGTGCGTGTGTGTGTGTGTGTGTGTGTGTGTGTGTGTGCGCGCGCGCGCGCGCGCGCGTGTGTGTGTGTGGGGGAGGTGGAGAGGGCGGAGTGGGGTAGGTGTGTGGGTGTGCGTGTGCGCGTCTGTGTGTGTAAATCCGCAGTCACGCACGGACACTTCTTGATTTGAATGGTCCGTCGGCATCCATGAGCACCCTTCAGCCCTGACCTTCTTGCAGACAGCGTGCCCCGCCCCCTGCTTGTCCTTCCTGGCTCCGGTTAAGTCCAGGCACCTGGCTCTGGCTGCAGGAGGGTGGCTTGCATTGGCGCTTCTCGACCAGCAGAGGGCGGGACGGGCTCTTGGGCCATCTTTGAGGGACGCTAGGCCCGGCAGGGTTACCTGAGAGGCCATCGCCTCAATGTGAGGAGAGGCTGTTTATTTGTCCTAAGTCAGGAGTCCAGGTCACCACACACCAAAAGTCTACAGGAGGCACACGAGAAACAAGTGAAAGGAACTCAAACAGAGCACTACAGAAAGTCCTCAACATACAGGACAAGAGAGCAGGAAAATAAAAGAGAAACAGAGGGCTCTAAAACTCAGAAAACCATAACAGCGCAAGCACCCTTAACTGGCGATACTCTCTTCAAGTATAAATACATGACAAGATCCAACTGAAAGACAAACGGCGCCCTGCTGGTGTGGCTCAGTAGGTGAGAGAGGTGGCGTCAGGCAATGGAAAGCGGAGGGCTCCATTCTGGGTCAAGGGATTCCGGGTCAAGGGCGCATAGGTGGTTGCACATACCAGGTTCTATCCTGGCTCTGGGCAAGGTGCTTGTGGGAGGCAACCAATCCACGATTCTCTCACATCACTGTCTCTCTGTCTCTCCCTCTCTCCCCCACTCTCTCCGTCTCATGTTCTCCTGAAAGTGGCTGAGATGCCTCCTATTCATTCCTCAAAGGGAGGGGCGGGCGGGGCGGGGCGGGTGGGGGGGGGGCGGGGCGGGACGGGGGAGACCGGAGACGGAAACACACCGAACGAAGGGTGCCTTGGAGGTCATGGGAGGCAGAGGCTGAAGTGGATGTGAATAGAATGTGTATGCTTTTGTATATCTGGTTGTCGATCAGAGTGATTGGCGGCGGGGCTTTATTTTTTTATTTTATTTTATTTATTATTTTATTTTACTTTATTTTAGAGGAGGTTGCAGCGCGGGGTGGGGGGCGTGTGAGGGGTTGGGGGGGGGGGTTGCATCGGCGCTTTTCAAACAGCAGAGGGCGGCGCATTGAAAGTCTGGATCAAAGTGTTTTTTTAGGAGGTTTATTTTTATTATTTTTATTTTTTTTAGCAAGTTTTTTTTTTTTTTTTTTTTTTTTTGAAAATGAGTAGGACAATGGCCGCAGTCACGCACAATACTCTGAGCATCTCCCAGCCTCAGAGGTAACCAGAGTCCTGGGAGCAGGGCCCCTACTGATCCATCTCGTCCGAGAGCAGGGTGGCATCGCCAGCAATAGACATGGGGTGCTTTCATTCCTAGGGCCGGGTGTGGCCGAGGTGTCAGCCGCTGCTTTTGTGCTGCTTTTGTTTCCGCCGCTCAGCCTCCTTCTCCTGAAGCCACTGCTCTGCCATCTTCCCCCAGTCGATGGCTGCGTGGCTGTTGAGCTTTGGCTGTTGCTGCCGCTGAGTTGCCCGGAGCCAGAGGAGGGCTGGGGCTGGGGCTGGGGCTGGGGCTGGGGCTGGGCAGACGGTGGGGTGGTGCTGGCCTGTAGCTACTGGTATAAAGAAAGAAATAAAATACAAAGTATTCTGTCTGTCAACATTTATTTGCTTTTTGGCCTCGCCCCGGATCAACCCAAATCACTCTGATCCACAACCAGAGACTAAGTCCGGGCCAGGAAAATATAATTATAAAATAAAATACAATACAATAAAGTAAAATAAATGAAATGAAATAAAAGTAAAATGAAATAAAATAAAATAAATAAAATATATAAGATAAAATGAAAAAATAAAATAAAATAATTAAATTAAATTAAGTTAAATTAGAAAAGTCCCGCCGCCAATCACTCTGATCGGCAGCCAGAGACCAAGTCCCGGCCAGGCCATCTGGTGGACCCAGCCTCTCTCTGTGTGTGGCCGGGTCCCCGCCAGAGACCAAGTCCCGCCCGCCCGTTTTGGTGAGCACAAGGTCATTCAGCCATTCATTCAGGAAGAAGTGATGGAGGCCTCGCTCAGACCCAGCTACGCAGGGCCCCACAGACTCGGACTAGTCATGCCCTCCCTCGGTAGGGCTAAGCTGTTTGCCTGCAGACAGATGGCTTCTCTCCCTAGGCTCCCACTCTTCACCCTGTTCAGAAGGGTACCCTCGCCCTGGCCCTCCACTTCTTCACCTCCAGCTTCCGGTCTTCCTGATAATTGACCCACTTATGCAAATTAATTTCACCTGCCTCAGCCTCAGTTTCCTCTTCCAGAAATGGATTAATGTAACCTACAAGGTGGCCCTGCTCCCACCACACAGGAAGCCCTCAAGGTGCCCTTGGCACCTGGGTCCCCCCAGGGCGGGGCCAAACCCTAATATCACATACACACACACACACACCCACACCCACACACCCACAACTGTGGTACACCTACATAATGGAATACTACGCTTCGGTAAAAAGGTAAGAAAAACAAAAAAAAAAAAAAAAAAGAGAAGGAATTCTTGCCAGCATGGATGGAACTGGAGAGCATTATGCTAAGTGAAGTTAGCCAGTCAGAGCAAAATGAATACCACATGAACTCACCCATTTGTGGAATATAGACAACAACGTAGACTGAGGAACAGGGACAGATCCAGAGACATCTATACCACCACTCTCTGCTGGGGCTGTTTGACTGCTGGTGGCCTCTGGCGTCCTGGGCTCAGAGCTAATATACAAAGCCATACACATTTTATTCACATCAACTTCAGCCTCAGCCTCTGTCTCCCATGACCTCCAAGGCCAGCTTCATTCCGTGTGTCTGCGTCTCCGGTCTACCCCCTTACCCCCCGCCCCCATCCCCCCCCCCCACCTCCCCCCCCCCCCCCCACACACACCCACCCTCGCCCGGCCCATTCCTTACGAGGAATAAATACCAGGCGCAGCCACATTCAACAGAACCTTTCCTTGAGGTCCTTTCGGTGAATGCCACCTGAAGGGGCGAGCCGCGCGGGGCCGAGCTTGGAGCATGTGCACTCCCACCTTAAACTTGACGCCCAACCGGTGACGCTTTCAGTCCTGGGGGGGGGGGGGGGGCGCGGCTGATTGGTGGAGCGGGCGTCTGATTTGGCTCCTCCCACCACGCTCTGGGGTATAAAAGAAAGCAGCGTCTTCTTTGCAGAGCTTCTCAGCCCTAGACTTGTTGTCTTGGTCGTCGTCCTCGTTCTCCCAAGACAGCTTTCAGGAGAGAGATCTCGCCAAGAACCGATCCCGGGACATAGAAGCCGCTGGAGCACCTGGCTGGAACCTGGCTAGGCTGCTGATCAACTGAACGCTGTCTCCGTGTCATTTCTTCTTCGCCGACTCCGTCCACACGTTTGGGAACCCCTGGACCCGCTGGGCTTCGACCCCACCAACACGCGCGGCCGAGAAGATGTCTCCTACATGGCCACGCTTCAGTGTACCCGAAGCGCGGACGCGGTTCACGAAGTCTACCAGAGAAGCCCTGAACAACAAAAATATCAAGCCATTGTTGAATACCTTCAGCCAGTTACCTGGAACTGAAGATGAAAAAAAATGTACCCTTGACCAAGCTCTCAGAGGTGTTCTGCAAGAAGAAATTATAAACCATTCATCGTGTGAAAATGTTTTAGCTATTATTTCTCTTGCTATTGGGGGAGTAACTGAAGGTATTTGCACCGCATCTACACCTTCTGTATTGTTGGGAGACGTTTTGGAATGTCTCCCTTTGGATCAGTGTGACACAACATTCACGTTTGTGGAGAGAAATGTTGCTACTTGGAGATCAAATACATTCTATTCCGCTGGGAAAAATTATTTACTACGTACGTGCAATGATCTCTTAAGAAGATTATCAAAATCCCAGCACACAGTTTTGCGTGCACGAATTCAACTCTTTTTGGCCAGGCTTTTCCCTTTATCTGAGAGATCCGGTCTTAACTTGCAGAGTCGGTTTAATCTGGAAAATGTCACCGTTTTCAATACCAATGAGCAGGAAAGCACCTTGGGTCAGAAGCACGCTGAAGACGGAGAAGAAGGAATGGACGTAGACGACAAAGGTGAAATGGGTGATGACGAAGCTCCAACAACTTGCTCCATTCCAATGGATTACAGCCTGTATCGAAAGTTCTGGTCACTTCAGGATTACTTCAGGAACCCTGTGCAATGCTATGAGAAGATTTCATGGAAAACTTTCCTCACGTACTCAGAGGAAGTCCTGGCTGTTTTCAAGAATTACAAATTAGATGACACTCAGGCCTCAAGAAAAACGATGGGAGAATTAAAAACAGGAGGAGAACATGTATACGTTGCAAAATTTTTAACAAGTGAAAAGTTGCTGGGTTTACAACTGAGTGACAGTAACTTTCGCCGACACATTCTACTGCAGTATCTCATTTTATTCCAACATCTCAAGGGACAGGTGAAATCCAAAAGTTCAAAGGATGTTTTAACTGATGAGCAGTCACTCTGGATTGAAGGCACCACAAAATCGGTTTATCAACTGCTATCTGAAAACCCACCCGATGGAGAGAGATTTTCAAAGATGGTAGAGCATATATTAAACACTGAGGAAAACTGGAACTCGTGGAAAAATGAAGGCTGCCCAAGTTTTGTGAAGGAAAGAACATCAGATACTAAGCCGAGGAGAGCAGTACGAAAGAGAACAGCACCAGAGGACTTCCTGGGGAAAGGGCCCAACAAAAAGATTCTGAAGGGGAAGGAGGCGTTAACAAGCCTTTGGGATCCCTGCCCGGATAATATGGAAGCTTGTAAGTCAAACCCAGCAGGCTATCTGCCAACTTTGGAGGAATTCTTTGAAGAAGCCATTGAACAGGCAGACCCGGAAAGCATGATTGAAAATGAATATAAGGTTGTGAACAATCCAAATTATGGTTGGAGAGCCCTGAGACTGTTAGCACGGAGAAGCCCTCACTTCTTCCAGCCAACCAAACAGCAGTTCAAAAGTTTGCCAGAATATCTCGAAAACATGGTGCTAAAGCTAGCAAAGGAATCACCACCGCCTTCAGAAGAAATAAAAACAGGTGAGGGTGAAGACGAGGAAGATAACGATGCTGTACTGAAGGAAAATGAAAGCCCTGATGCTCGCCGAGACAGGCCTGTACCAGGGGGAAAATAGAGATACTTGCCCACAAATTGGGTGAACAATGGAACACACACCACAGTTGCGGGTTTACTGACTTATTTATTTATTTTTATTGCATTTGTGTCTGTGGGGCCCCGCGGAGCTGAGTCTGAGCGAGGCCTCCATCACTTCTTCTGGAAGGGATGGCTGAATGACCTTGTGCTCTCCTCACCTGCGCATCAGCAGTTGGAGGGCTGACTCAGATCAGCCCTCCAGAGTTCTTCAGGGCCCTTCCCTTCACCACCCTACAAGGACTCCGTTTCATTAGCTTTGTGCCTACTGCCCCAAAGAACAACTTCACAGTCGCCACACTGGCTCCATCGCTTTGATGAGTGACCAGTGACCGGGAGGGGCTAGGGCGGGAGGACAAGGAGGGGCACTGAGAAAGGGAGGTGACCGCTAATGGGTATGGGTGTAGTGTCCTACAGCTGGCTTCTCGCAGACAACGCCCCCGGCTGGACCTTCCCCCACCCCTCGGGTCTACCCACACCTGGGAGGTCCAGACACCTGGCTCTGCCTTCCCCAGAGAAGGTTGCGGAATGGGGTGCGGGTGGTGGGTGCGGGGTGGGGGTGGGGGGAGGCTTGCATTGGCGCTCCAAGACCAGTAGAGGGCGCCACCGGCCCGATGAAGTGATTCCTGGGGTTTGGGGAGGACTAGGGAGATGGGGCAGGTGCCCAAGGAGGCCGGCAGGGCTCCATCTCCACGCCTTGCGGGGCGGCATCGCCATTTTCTGGAGTGAAGAGGGACAATACATATTTAGACAGGCTCGGGTGGGACGGGGACAAGCCAAAAGGAAAAAGCCACAGTGAATCTCCTAGGGGTGGGCCACTCATTTGATAGCGGAACTTGTGCTCCCGTGTATGTGTGCGTGTGCGTGTGCGTGCGTGTGTGTGTGTGTGTGTGTGTGTGTGCGCGTCTGTGTGTGTAAATCCGCAGTCACGCACGGACACTTCTTGATTTGAATGGTCCGTCGGCATCCATGAGCACCCTTCAGCCCTGACCTTCTTGCAGACAGCGTGCCCCGCCCCCTGCTTGTCCTTCCTGGCTCCGGTTAAGTCCAGGCACCTGGCTCTGGCTGCAGGAGGGTGGCTTGCATTGGCGCTTCTCGACCAGCAGAGGGCGGGACGGGCTCTTGGGCCATCTTTGAGGGACGCTAGGCCCGGCAGGGTTACCTGAGAGGCCATCGCCTCAATGTGAGGAGAGGCTGTTTATTTGTCCTAAGTCAGGAGTCCAGGTCACCACACACCAAAAGTCTACAGGAGGCACACGAGAAACAAGTGAAAGGAACTCAAACAGAGCACTACAGAAAGTCCTCAACATACAGGACAAGAGAGCAGGAAAATAAAAGAGAAACAGAGGGCTCTAAAACTCAGAAAACCATAACAGCGCAAGCACCCTTAACTGGCGATACTCTCTTCAAGTATAAATACATGACAAGATCCAACTGAAAGACAAACGGCGCCCTGCTGGTGTGGCTCAGTAGGTGAGAGAGGTGGCGTCAGGCAATGGAAAGCGGAGGGCTCCATTCTGGGTCAAGGGATTCCGGGTCAAGGGCGCATAGGTGGTTGCACATACCAGGTTCTATCCTGGCTCTGGGCAAGGTGCTTGTGGGAGGCAACCAATCCACGATTCTCTCACATCACTGTCTCTCTGTCTCTCCCTCTCTCCCCCACTCTCTCCGTCTCATGTTCTCCTGAAAGTGGCTGAGATGCCTCCTATTCATTCCTCAAAGGGAGGGGCGGGCGGGGCGGGGCGGGTGGGGGGGGGGCGGGGCGGGACGGGGGAGACCGGAGACGGAAACACACCGAACGAAGGGTGCCTTGGAGGTCATGGGAGGCAGAGGCTGAAGTGGATGTGAATAGAATGTGTATGCTTTTGTATATCTGGTTGTCGATCAGAGTGATTGGCGGCGGGGCTTTATTTTTTTATTTTATTTTATTTATTATTTTATTTTACTTTATTTTAGAGGAGGTTGCAGCGCGGGGTGGGGGGCGTGTGAGGGGTTGGGGGGGGGGTTGCATCGGCGCTTTTCAAACAGCAGAGGGCGGCGCATTGAAAGTCTGGATCAAAGTGTTTTTTTAGGAGGTTTATTTTTATTATTTTTATTATTTTTATCAAGTTTTTTTTTTTTTTTTTTTTTTGAAAATGAGTAGGACAATGGCCGCAGTCACGCACAATACTCTGAGCATCTCCCAGCCTCAGAGGTAACCAGAGTCCTGGGAGCAGGGCCCCTACTGATCCATCTCGTCCGAGAGCAGGGTGGCATCGCCAGCAATAGACATGGGGTGCTTTCATTCCTAGGGCCGGGTGTGGCCGAGGTGTCAGCCGCTGCTTTTGTGCTGCTTTTGTTTCCGCCGCTCAGCCTCCTTCTCCTGAAGCCACTGCTCTGCCATCTTCCCCCAGTCGATGGCTGCGTGGCTGTTGAGCTTTGGCTGTTGCTGCCGCTGAGTTGTCCGGAGCCAGAGGAGGGCTGGGGCTGGGGCTGGGGCTGGGGCTGGGGCTGGGGCTGGGGCTGGGCAGACGGTGGGGTGGTGCTGGCCTGTAGCTACTGGTATAAAGAAAGAAATAAAATACAAAGTATTCTGTCTGTCAACATTTATTTGCTTTTTGGCCTCGCCCCGGATCAACCCAAATCACTCTGATCCACAACCAGAGACTAAGTCCGGGCCAGGAAAATATAATTATAAAATAAAATACAATACAATAAAGTAAAATAAATGAAATGAAATAAAAGTAAAATGAAATAAAATAAAATAAATAAAATATATAAGATAAAATGAAAAAATAAAATAAAATAATTAAATTAAATTAAGTTAAATTAGAAAAGTCCCGCCGCCAATCACTCTGATCGGCAGCCAGAGACCAAGTCCCGGCCAGGCCATCTGGTGGACCCAGCCTCTCTCTGTGTGTGGCCGGGTCCCCGCCAGAGACCAAGTCCCGCCCGCCCGTTTTGGTGAGCACAAGGTCATTCAGCCATTCATTCAGGAAGAAGTGATGGAGGCCTCGCTCAGACCCAGCTACGCAGGGCCCCACAGACTTGGACTAGTCATGCCCTCCCTCGGTAGGGCTAAGCTGTTTGCCTGCAGACAGATGGCTTCTCTCCCTAGGCTCCCACTCTTCACCCTGTTCAGAAGGGTACCCTCGCCCTGGCCCTCCACTTCTTCACCTCCAGCTTCCGGTCTTCCTGATAATTGACCCACTTATGCAAATTAATTTCACCTGCCTCAGCCTCAGTTTCCTCTTCCAGAAATGGATTAATGTAACCTACAAGGTGGCCCTGCTCCCACCACACAGGAAGCCCTCAAGGTGCCCTTGGCACCTGGGTCCCCCCAGGGCGGGGCCAAACCCTAATATCACATACACACACACACACACCCACACCCACACACCCACAACTGTGGTACACCTACATAATGGAATACTACGCTTCGGTAAAAAGGTAAGAAAAACAAAAAAAAAAAAAAAAAGAGAAGGAATTCTTGCCAGCATGGATGGAACTGGAGAGCATTATGCTAAGTGAAGTTAGCCAGTCAGAGCAAAATGAATACCACATGAACTCACCCATTTGTGGAATATAGACAACAACGTAGACTGAGGAACAGGGACAGATCCAGAGACATCTATACCACCACTCTCTGCTGGGGCTGTTTGACTGCTGGTGGCCTCTGGCGTCCTGGGCTCAGAGCTAATATACAAAGCCATACACATTTTATTCACATCAACTTCAGCCTCAGCCTCTGTCTCCCATGACCTCCAAGGCCAGCTTCATTCCGTGTGTCTGCGTCTCCGGTCTACCCCCTTACCCCCCGCCCCCATCCCCCCCCCCCACCTCCCCCCCCCCCCCCACACACACCCACCCTCGCCCGGCCCATTCCTTACGAGGAATAAATACCAGGCGCAGCCACATTCAACAGAACCTTTCCTTGAGGTCCTTTCGGTGAATGCCACCTGAAGGGGCGAGCCGCGCGGGGCCGAGCTTGGAGCATGTGCACTCCCACCTTAAACTTGACGCCCAACAGGTGACGCTTTCAGTCCTGGGGGGGGGGGGGGCGCGGCTGATTGGTGGAGCGGGCGTCTGATTTGGCTCCTCCCACCACGCTCTGGGGTATAAAAGAAAGCAGCGTCTTCTTTGCAGAGCTTCTCAGCCCTAGACTTGTTGTCTTGGTCGTCGTCCTCGTTCTCCCAAGACAGCTTTCAGGAGAGAGATCTCGCCAAGAACCGATCCCGGGACATAGAAGCCGCTGGAGCACCTGGCTGGAACCTGGCTAGGCTGCTGATCAACTGAACGCTGTCTCCGTGTCATTTCTTCTTCGCCGACTCTGTCCACACGTTTGGGAACCCCTGGACCCGCTGGGCTTCGACCCCACCAACACGCGCGGCCGAGAAGATGTCTCCTACATGGCCACGCTTCAGTGTACCCGAAGCGCGGACGCGGTTCACGAAGTCTACCAGAGAAGCCCTGAACAACAAAAATATCAAGCCATTGTTGAATACCTTCAGCCAGTTACCTGGAACTGAAGATGAAAAAAAATGTACCCTTGACCAAGCTCTCAGAGGTGTTCTGCAAGAAGAAATTATAAACCATTCATCGTGTGAAAATGTTTTAGCTATTATTTCTCTTGCTATTGGGGGAGTAACTGAAGGTATTTGCACCGCATCTACACCTTCTGTATTGTTGGGAGACGTTTTGGAATGTCTCCCTTTGGATCAGTGTGACACAACATTCACGTTTGTGGAGAGAAATGTTGCTACTTGGAGATCAAATACATTCTATTCCGCTGGGAAAAATTATTTACTACGTACGTGCAATGATCTCTTAAGAAGATTATCAAAATCCCAGCACACAGTTTTGCGTGCACGAATTCAACTCTTTTTGGCCAGGCTTTTCCCTTTATCTGAGAGATCCGGTCTTAACTTGCAGAGTCGGTTTAATCTGGAAAATGTCACCGTTTTCAATACCAATGAGCAGGAAAGCACCTTGGGTCAGAAGCACGCTGAAGACGGAGAAGAAGGAATGGACGTAGACGACAAAGGTGAAATGGGTGATGACGAAGCTCCAACAACTTGCTCCATTCCAATGGATTACAGCCTGTATCGAAAGTTCTGGTCACTTCAGGATTACTTCAGGAACCCTGTGCAATGCTATGAGAAGATTTCATGGAAAACTTTCCTCACGTACTCAGAGGAAGTCCTGGCTGTTTTCAAGAATTACAAATTAGATGACACTCAGGCCTCAAGAAAAACGATGGGAGAATTAAAAACAGGAGGAGAACATGTATACGTTGCAAAATTTTTAACAAGTGAAAAGTTGCTGGGTTTACAACTGAGTGACAGTAACTTTCGCCGACACATTCTACTGCAGTATCTCATTTTATTCCAACATCTCAAGGGACAGGTGAAATCCAAAAGTTCAAAGGATGTTTTAACTGATGAGCAGTCACTCTGGATTGAAGGCACCACAAAATCGGTTTATCAACTGCTATCTGAAAACCCACCCGATGGAGAGAGATTTTCAAAGATGGTAGAGCATATATTAAACACTGAGGAAAACTGGAACTCGTGGAAAAATGAAGGCTGCCCAAGTTTTGTGAAGGAAAGAACATCAGATACTAAGCCGAGGAGAGCAGTACGAAAGAGAACAGCACCAGAGGACTTCCTGGGGAAAGGGCCCAACAAAAAGATTCTGAAGGGGAAGGAGGCGTTAACAAGCCTTTGGGATCCCTGCCCGGATAATATGGAAGCTTGTAAGTCAAACCCAGCAGGCTATCTGCCAACTTTGGAGGAATTCTTTGAAGAAGCCATTGAACAGGCAGACCCGGAAAGCATGATTGAAAATGAATATAAGGTTGTGAACAATCCAAATTATGGTTGGAGAGCCCTGAGACTGTTAGCACGGAGAAGCCCTCACTTCTTCCAGCCAACCAAACAGCAGTTCAAAAGTTTGCCAGAATATCTCGAAAACATGGTGCTAAAGCTAGCAAAGGAATCACCACCGCCTTCAGAAGAAATAAAAACAGGTGAGGGTGAAGACGAGGAAGATAACGATGCTGTACTGAAGGAAAATGAAAGCCCTGATGCTCGCCGAGACAGGCCTGTACCAGGGGGAAAATAGAGATACTTGCCCACAAATTGGGTGAACAATGGAACACACACCACAGTTGCGGGTTTACTGACTTATTTATTTATTTTTATTGCATTTGTGTCTGTGGGGCCCCGCGGAGCTGAGTCTGAGCGAGGCCTCCATCACTTCTTCTGGAAGGGATGGCTGAATGACCTTGTGCTCTCCTCACCTGCGCATCAGCAGTTGGAGGGCTGACTCAGATCAGCCCTCCAGAGTTCTTCAGGGCCCTTCCCTTCACCACCCTACAAGGACTCCGTTTCATTAGCTTTGTGCCTACTGCCCCAAAGAACAACTTCACAGTCGCCACACTGGCTCCATCGCTTTGATGAGTGACCAGTGACCGGGAGGGGCTAGGGCGGGAGGACAAGGAGGGGCACTGAGAAAGGGAGGTGACCGCTAATGGGTATGGGTGTAGTGTCCTACAGCTGGCTTCTCGCAGACAACGCCCCCGGCTGGACCTTCCCCCACCCCTCGGGTCTACCCACACCTGGGAGGTCCAGACACCTGGCTCTGCCTTCCCCAGAGAAGGTTGCGGAATGGGGTGCGGGTGGTGGGTGCGGGGTGGGGGTGGGGGGAGGCTTGCATTGGCGCTCCAAGACCAGTAGAGGGCGCCACCGGCCCGATGAAGTGATTCCTGGGGTTTGGGGAGGACTAGGGAGATGGGGCAGGTGCCCAAGGAGGCCGGCAGGGCTCCATCTCCACGCCTTGCGGGGCGGCATCGCCATTTTCTGGAGTGAAGAGGGACAATACATATTTAGACAGGCTCGGGTGGGACGGGGACAAGCCAAAAGGAAAAAGCCACAGTGAATCTCCTAGGGGTGGGCCACTCATTTGATAGCGGAACTTGTGCTCCCGTGTATGTGTGCGTGTGCGTGTGCGTGCGTGTGTGTGTGTGTGTGTGTGTGTGTGTGTGTGCGCGCGCGCGCGCGCGCGCGCGTGTGTGTGTGTGGGGGAGGTGGAGAGGGCGGAGTGGGGTAGGTGTGTGGGTGTGCGTGTGCGCGTCTGTGTGTGTAAATCCGCAGTCACGCACGGACACTTCTTGATTTGAATGGTCCGTCGGCATCCATGAGCACCCTTCAGCCCTGACCTTCTTGCAGACAGCGTGCCCCGCCCCCTGCTTGTCCTTCCTGGCTCCGGTTAAGTCCAGGCACCTGGCTCTGGCTGCAGGAGGGTGGCTTGCATTGGCGCTTCTCGACCAGCAGAGGGCGGGACGGGCTCTTGGGCCATCTTTGAGGGACGCTAGGCCCGGCAGGGTTACCTGAGAGGCCATCGCCTCAATGTGAGGAGAGGCTGTTTATTTGTCCTAAGTCAGGAGTCCAGGTCACCACACACCAAAAGTCTACAGGAGGCACACGAGAAACAAGTGAAAGGAACTCAAACAGAGCACTACAGAAAGTCCTCAACATACAGGACAAGAGAGCAGGAAAATAAAAGAGAAACAGAGGGCTCTAAAACTCAGAAAACCATAACAGCGCAAGCACCCTTAACTGGCGATACTCTCTTCAAGTATAAATACATGACAAGATCCAACTGAAAGACAAACGGCGCCCTGCTGGTGTGGCTCAGTAGGTGAGAGAGGTGGCGTCAGGCAATGGAAAGCGGAGGGCTCCATTCTGGGTCAAGGGATTCCGGGTCAAGGGCGCATAGGTGGTTGCACATACCAGGTTCTATCCTGGCTCTGGGCAAGGTGCTTGTGGGAGGCAACCAATCCACGATTCTCTCACATCACTGTCTCTCTGTCTCTCCCTCTCTCCCCCACTCTCTCCGTCTCATGTTCTCCTGAAAGTGGCTGAGATGCCTCCTATTCATTCCTCAAAGGGAGGGGCGGGCGGGGCGGGGCGGGTGGGGGGGGGCAGGGCGGGACGGGGGAGACCGGAGACGGAAACACACCGAACGAAGGGTGCCTTGGAGGTCATGGGAGGCAGAGGCTGAAGTGGATGTGAATAGAATGTGTATGCTTTTGTATATCTGGTTGTCGATCAGAGTGATTGGCGGCGGGGCTTTATTTTTTTATTTTATTTTATTTATTATTTTATTTTACTTTATTTTAGAGGAGGTTGCAGCGCGGGGTGGGGGGCGTGTGAGGGGTTGGGGGGGGGGTTGCATCGGCGCTTTTCAAACAGCAGAGGGCGGTGCATTGAAAGTCTGGATCAAAGTGTTTTTTTAGGAGGTTTATTTTTATTATTTTTATTATTTTTATCAAGTTTTTTTTTTTTTTTTTTTTTTTGAAAATGAGTAGGACAATGGCCGCAGTCACGCACAATACTCTGAGCATCTCCCAGCCTCAGAGGTAACCAGAGTCCTGGGAGCAGGGCCCCTACTGATCCATCTCGTCCGAGAGCAGGGTGGCATCGCCAGCAATAGACATGGGGTGCTTTCATTCCTAGGGCCGGGTGTGGCCGAGGTGTCAGCCGCTGCTTTTGTGCTGCTTTTGTTTCCGCCGCTCAGCCTCCTTCTCCTGCAGCCACTGCTCCGCCATCTTCCCCCAGTCGATGGCTGCGTGGCTGTTGAGCTTTGGCTGTTGCTGCCGCTGAGTTGCCCGGAGCCAGAGGAGGGCTGGGGCTGGGGCTGGGGCTGGGGCTGGGGCTGGGGCTGGGGCTGGGGCTGGGCAGACGGTGGGGTGGTGCTGGCCTGTAGCTACTGGTATAAAGAAAGAAATAAAATACAAAGTATTCTGTCTGTCAACATTTATTTGCTTTTTGGCCTCGCCCCGGATCAACCCAAATCACTCTGATCCACAACCAGAGACTAAGTCCGGGCCAGGAAAATATAATTATAAAATAAAATACAATACAATAAAGTAAAATAAATGAAATGAAATAAAAGTAAAATGAAATAAAATAAAATAAATAAAATATATAAGATAAAATGAAAAAATAAAATAAAATAATTAAATTAAATTAAGTTAAATTAGAAAAGTCCCGCCGCCAATCACTCTGATCGGCAGCCAGAGACCAAGTCCCGGCCAGGCCATCTGGTGGACCCAGCCTCTCTCTGTGTGTGGCCGGGTCCCCGCCAGAGACCAAGTCCCGCCCGCCCGTTTTGGTGAGCACAAGGTCATTCAGCCATTCATTCAGGAAGAAGTGATGGAGGCCTCGCTCAGACCCAGCTACGCAGGGCCCCACAGACTCGGACTAGTCATGCCCTCCCTCGGTAGGGCTAAGCTGTTTGCCTGCAGACAGATGGCTTCTCTCCCTAGGCTCCCACTCTTCACCCTGTTCAGAAGGGTACCCTCGCCCTGGCCCTCCACTTCTTCACCTCCAGCTTCCGGTCTTCCTGATAATTGACCCACTTATGCAAATTAATTTCACCTGCCTCAGCCTCAGTTTCCTCTTCCAGAAATGGATTAATGTAACCTACAAGGTGGCCCTGCTCCCACCACACAGGAAGCCCTCAAGGTGCCCTTGGCACCTGGGTCCCCCCAGGGCGGGGCCAAACCCTAATATCACATACACACACACACACACCCACACCCACACACCCACAACTGTGGTACACCTACATAATGGAATACTACGCTTCGGTAAAAAGGTAAGAAAAACAAAAAAAAAAAAAAAAAAAGAGAAGGAATTCTTGCCAGCATGGATGGAACTGGAGAGCATTATGCTAAGTGAAGTTAGCCAGTCAGAGCAAAATGAATACCACATGAACTCACCCATTTGTGGAATATAGACAACAACGTAGACTGAGGAACAGGGACAGATCCAGAGACATCTATACCACCACTCTCTGCTGGGGCTGTTTGACTGCTGGTGGCCTCTGGCGTCCTGGGCTCAGAGCTAATATACAAAGCCATACACATTTTATTCACATCAACTTCAGCCTCAGCCTCTGTCTCCCATGACCTCCAAGGCCAGCTTCATTCCGTGTGTCTGCGTCTCCGGTCTACCCCCTTACCCCCCGCCCCCATCCCCCCCCCCCACCTCCCCCCCCCCCCCCACACACACCCACCCTCGCCCGGCCCATTCCTTACGAGGAATAAATACCAGGCGCAGCCACATTCAACAGAACCTTTCCTTGAGGTCCTTTCGGTGAATGCCACCTGAAGGGGCGAGCCGCGCGGGGCCGAGCTTGGAGCATGTGCACTCCCACCTTAAACTTGACGCCCAACCGGTGACGCTTTCAGTCCTGGGGGGGGGGGGGGGCGCGGCTGATTGGTGGAGCGGGCGTCTGATTTGGCTCCTCCCACCACGCTCTGGGGTATAAAAGAAAGCAGCGTCTTCTTTGCAGAGCTTCTCAGCCCTAGACTTGTTGTCTTGGTCGTCGTCCTCGTTCTCCCAAGACAGCTTTCAGGAGAGAGATCTCGCCAAGAACCGATCCCGGGACATAGAAGCCGCTGGAGCACCTGGCTGGAACCTGGCTAGGCTGCTGATCAACTGAACGCTGTCTCCGTGTCATTTCTTCTTCGCCGACTCCGTCCACACGTTTGGGAACCCCTGGACCCGCTGGGCTTCGACCCCACCAACACGCGCGGCCGAGAAGATGTCTCCTACATGGCCACGCTTCAGTGTACCCGAAGCGCGGACGCGGTTCACGAAGTCTACCAGAGAAGCCCTGAACAACAAAAATATCAAGCCATTGTTGAATACCTTCAGCCAGTTACCTGGAACTGAAGATGAAAAAAAATGTACCCTTGACCAAGCTCTCAGAGGTGTTCTGCAAGAAGAAATTATAAACCATTCATCGTGTGAAAATGTTTTAGCTATTATTTCTCTTGCTATTGGGGGAGTAACTGAAGGTATTTGCACCGCATCTACACCTTCTGTATTGTTGGGAGACGTTTTGGAATGTCTCCCTTTGGATCAGTGTGACACAACATTCACGTTTGTGGAGAGAAATGTTGCTACTTGGAGATCAAATACATTCTATTCCGCTGGGAAAAATTATTTACTACGTACGTGCAATGATCTCTTAAGAAGATTATCAAAATCCCAGCACACAGTTTTGCGTGCACGAATTCAACTCTTTTTGGCCAGGCTTTTCCCTTTATCTGAGAGATCCGGTCTTAACTTGCAGAGTCGGTTTAATCTGGAAAATGTCACCGTTTTCAATACCAATGAGCAGGAAAGCACCTTGGGTCAGAAGCACGCTGAAGACGGAGAAGAAGGAATGGACGTAGACGACAAAGGTGAAATGGGTGATGACGAAGCTCCAACAACTTGCTCCATTCCAATGGATTACAGCCTGTATCGAAAGTTCTGGTCACTTCAGGATTACTTCAGGAACCCTGTGCAATGCTATGAGAAGATTTCATGGAAAACTTTCCTCACGTACTCAGAGGAAGTCCTGGCTGTTTTCAAGAATTACAAATTAGATGACACTCAGGCCTCAAGAAAAACGATGGGAGAATTAAAAACAGGAGGAGAACATGTATACGTTGCAAAATTTTTAACAAGTGAAAAGTTGCTGGGTTTACAACTGAGTGACAGTAACTTTCGCCGACACATTCTACTGCAGTATCTCATTTTATTCCAACATCTCAAGGGACAGGTGAAATCCAAAAGTTCAAAGGATGTTTTAACTGATGAGCAGTCACTCTGGATTGAAGGCACCACAAAATCGGTTTATCAACTGCTATCTGAAAACCCACCCGATGGAGAGAGATTTTCAAAGATGGTAGAGCATATATTAAACACTGAGGAAAACTGGAACTCGTGGAAAAATGAAGGCTGCCCAAGTTTTGTGAAGGAAAGAACATCAGATACTAAGCCGAGGAGAGCAGTACGAAAGAGAACAGCACCAGAGGACTTCCTGGGGAAAGGGCCCAACAAAAAGATTCTGAAGGGGAAGGAGGCGTTAACAAGCCTTTGGGATCCCTGCCCGGATAATATGGAAGCTTGTAAGTCAAACCCAGCAGGCTATCTGCCAACTTTGGAGGAATTCTTTGAAGAAGCCATTGAACAGGCAGACCCGGAAAGCATGATTGAAAATGAATATAAGGTTGTGAACAATCCAAATTATGGTTGGAGAGCCCTGAGACTGTTAGCACGGAGAAGCCCTCACTTCTTCCAGCCAACCAAACAGCAGTTCAAAAGTTTGCCAGAATATCTCGAAAACATGGTGCTAAAGCTAGCAAAGGAATCACCACCGCCTTCAGAAGAAATAAAAACAGGTGAGGGTGAAGACGAGGAAGATAACGATGCTGTACTGAAGGAAAATGAAAGCCCTGATGCTCGCCGAGACAGGCCTGTACCAGGGGGAAAATAGAGATACTTGCCCACAAATTGGGTGAACAATGGAACACACACCACAGTTGCGGGTTTACTGACTTATTTATTTATTTTTATTGCATTTGTGTCTGTGGGGCCCCGCGGAGCTGAGTCTGAGCGAGGCCTCCATCACTTCTTCTGGAAGGGATGGCTGAATGACCTTGTGCTCTCCTCACCTGCGCATCAGCAGTTGGAGGGCTGACTCAGATCAGCCCTCCAGAGTTCTTCAGGGCCCTTCCCTTCACCACCCTACAAGGACTCCGTTTCATTAGCTTTGTGCCTACTGCCCCAAAGAACAACTTCACAGTCGCCACACTGGCTCCATCGCTTTGATGAGTGACCAGTGACCGGGAGGGGCTAGGGCGGGAGGACAAGGAGGGGCACTGAGAAAGGGAGGTGACCGCTAATGGGTATGGGTGTAGTGTCCTACAGCTGGCTTCTCGCAGACAACGCCCCCGGCTGGACCTTCCCCCACCCCTCGGGTCTACCCACACCTGGGAGGTCCAGACACCTGGCTCTGCCTTCCCCAGAGAAGGTTGCGGAATGGGGTGCGGGTGGTGGGTGCGGGGTGGGGGTGGGGGGAGGCTTGCATTGGCGCTCCAAGACCAGTAGAGGGCGCCACCGGCCCGATGAAGTGATTCCTGGGGTTTGGGGAGGACTAGGGAGATGGGGCAGGTGCCCAAGGAGGCCGGCAGGGCTCCATCTCCACGCCTTGCGGGGCGGCATCGCCATTTTCTGGAGTGAAGAGGGACAATACATATTTAGACAGGCTCGGGTGGGACGGGGACAAGCCAAAAGGAAAAAGCCACAGTGAATCTCCTAGGGGTGGGCCACTCATTTGATAGCGGAACTTGTGCTCCCGTGTATGTGTGCGTGTGCGTGTGCGTGCGTGTGTGTGTGTGTGTGTGTGTGTGTGTGTGTGTGCGCGCGCGCGCGCGCGCGCGCGTGTGTGTGTGTGGGGGAGGTGGAGAGGGCGGAGTGGGGTAGGTGTGTGGGTGTGCGTGTGCGCGTCTGTGTGTGTAAATCCGCAGTCACGCACGGACACTTCTTGATTTGAATGGTCCGTCGGCATCCATGAGCACCCTTCAGCCCTGACCTTCTTGCAGACAGCGTGCCCCGCCCCCTGCTTGTCCTTCCTGGCTCCGGTTAAGTCCAGGCACCTGGCTCTGGCTGCAGGAGGGTGGCTTGCATTGGCGCTTCTCGACCAGCAGAGGGCGGGACGGGCTCTTGGGCCATCTTTGAGGGACGCTAGGCCCGGCAGGGTTACCTGAGAGGCCATCGCCTCAATGTGAGGAGAGGCTGTTTATTTGTCCTAAGTCAGGAGTCCAGGTCACCACACACCAAAAGTCTACAGGAGGCACACGAGAAACAAGTGAAAGGAACTCAAACAGAGCACTACAGAAAGTCCTCAACATACAGGACAAGAGAGCAGGAAAATAAAAGAGAAACAGAGGGCTCTAAAACTCAGAAAACCATAACAGCGCAAGCACCCTTAACTGGCGATACTCTCTTCAAGTATAAATACATGACAAGATCCAACTGAAAGACAAACGGCGCCCTGCTGGTGTGGCTCAGTAGGTGAGAGAGGTGGCGTCAGGCAATGGAAAGCGGAGGGCTCCATTCTGGGTCAAGGGATTCCGGGTCAAGGGCGCATAGGTGGTTGCACATACCAGGTTCTATCCTGGCTCTGGGCAAGGTGCTTGTGGGAGGCAACCAATCCACGATTCTCTCACATCACTGTCTCTCTGTCTCTCCCTCTCTCCCCCACTCTCTCCGTCTCATGTTCTCCTGAAAGTGGCTGAGATGCCTCCTATTCATTCCTCAAAGGGAGGGGCGGGCGGGGCGGGGCGGGTGGGGGGGGGGCAGGGCGGGACGGGGGAGACCGGAGACGGAAACACACCGAACGAAGGGTGCCTTGGAGGTCATGGGAGGCAGAGGCTGAAGTGGATGTGAATAGAATGTGTATGCTTTTGTATATCTGGTTGTCGATCAGAGTGATTGGCGGCGGGGCTTTATTTTTTTATTTTATTTTATTTATTATTTTATTTTACTTTATTTTAGAGGAGGTTGCAGCGCGGGGTGGGGGGCGTGTGAGGGGTTGGGGGGGGGTTGCATCGGCGCTTTTCAAACAGCAGAGGGCGGTGCATTGAAAGTCTGGATCAAAGTGTTTTTTTAGGAGGTTTATTTTTATTATTTTTATTATTTTTATCAAGTTTTTTTTTTTTTTGAAAATGAGTAGGACAATGGCCGCAGTCACGCACAATACTCTGAGCATCTCCCAGCCTCAGAGGTAACCAGAGTCCTGGGAGCAGGGCCCCTACTGATCCATCTCGTCCGAGAGCAGGGTGGCATCGCCAGCAATAGACATGGGGTGCTTTCATTCCTAGGGCCGGGTGTGGCCGAGGTGTCAGCCGCTGCTTTTGTGCTGCTTTTGTTTCCGCCGCTCAGCCTCCTTCTCCTGAAGCCACTGCTCTGCCATCTTCCCCCAGTCGATGGCTGCGTGGCTGTTGAGCTTTGGCTGTTGCTGCCGCTGAGTTGCCCGGAGCCAGAGGAGGGCTGGGGCTGGGGCTGGGGCTGGGGCTGGGGCTGGGCAGACGGTGGGGTGGTGCTGGCCTGTAGCTACTGGTATAAAGAAAGAAATAAAATACAAAGTATTCTGTCTGTCAACATTTATTTGCTTTTTGGCCTCGCCCCGGATCAACCCAAATCACTCTGATCCACAACCAGAGACTAAGTCCGGGCCAGGAAAATATAATTATAAAATAAAATACAATACAATAAAGTAAAATAAATGAAATGAAATAAAAGTAAAATGAAATAAAATAAAATAAATAAAATATATAAGATAAAATGAAAAAATAAAATAAAATAATTAAATTAAATTAAGTTAAATTAGAAAAGTCCCGCCGCCAATCACTCTGATCGGCAGCCAGAGACCAAGTCCCGGCCAGGCCATCTGGTGGACCCAGCCTCTCTCTGTGTGTGGCCGGGTCCCCGCCAGAGACCAAGTCCCGCCCGCCCGTTTTGGTGAGCACAAGGTCATTCAGCCATTCATTCAGGAAGAAGTGATGGAGGCCTCGCTCAGACCCAGCTACGCAGGGCCCCACAGACTCGGACTAGTCATGCCCTCCCTCGGTAGGGCTAAGCTGTTTGCCTGCAGACAGATGGCTTCTCTCCCTAGGCTCCCACTCTTCACCCTGTTCAGAAGGGTACCCTCGCCCTGGCCCTCCACTTCTTCACCTCCAGCTTCCGGTCTTCCTGATAATTGACCCACTTATGCAAATTAATTTCACCTGCCTCAGCCTCAGTTTCCTCTTCCAGAAATGGATTAATGTAACCTACAAGGTGGCCCTGCTCCCACCACACAGGAAGCCCTCAAGGTGCCCTTGGCACCTGGGTCCCCCCAGGGCGGGGCCAAACCCTAATATCACATACACACACACACACACCCACACCCACACACCCACAACTGTGGTACACCTACATAATGGAATACTACGCTTCGGTAAAAAGGTAAGAAAAACAAAAAAAAAAAAAAAAAAAGAGAAGGAATTCTTGCCAGCATGGATGGAACTGGAGAGCATTATGCTAAGTGAAGTTAGCCAGTCAGAGCAAAATGAATACCACATGAACTCACCCATTTGTGGAATATAGACAACAACGTAGACTGAGGAACAGGGACAGATCCAGAGACATCTATACCACCACTCTCTGCTGGGGCTGTTTGACTGCTGGTGGCCTCTGGCGTCCTGGGCTCAGAGCTAATATACAAAGCCATACACATTTTATTCACATCAACTTCAGCCTCAGCCTCTGTCTCCCATGACCTCCAAGGCCAGCTTCATTCCGTGTGTCTGCGTCTCCGGTCTACCCCCTTACCCCCCGCCCCCATCCCCCCCCCCCACCTCCCCCCCCCCCCCCCACACACACACCCACCCTCGCCCGGCCCATTCCTTACGAGGAATAAATACCAGGCGCAGCCACATTCAACAGAACCTTTCCTTGAGGTCCTTTCGGTGAATGCCACCTGAAGGGGCGAGCCGCGCGGGGCCGAGCTTGGAGCATGTGCACTCCCACCTTAAACTTGACGCCCAACCGGTGACGCTTTCAGTCCTGGGGGGGGGGGGGGGCGCGGCTGATTGGTGGAGCGGGCGTCTGATTTGGCTCCTCCCACCACGCTCTGGGGTATAAAAGAAAGCAGCGTCTTCTTTGCAGAGCTTCTCAGCCCTAGACTTGTTGTCTTGGTCGTCGTCCTCGTTCTCCCAAGACAGCTTTCAGGAGAGAGATCTCGCCAAGAACCGATCCCGGGACATAGAAGCCGCTGGAGCACCTGGCTGGAACCTGGCTAGGCTGCTGATCAACTGAACGCTGTCTCCGTGTCATTTCTTCTTCGCCGACTCCGTCCACACGTTTGGGAACCCCTGGACCCGCTGGGCTTCGACCCCACCAACACGCGCGGCCGAGAAGATGTCTCCTACATGGCCACGCTTCAGTGTACCCGAAGCGCGGACGCGGTTCACGAAGTCTACCAGAGAAGCCCTGAACAACAAAAATATCAAGCCATTGTTGAATACCTTCAGCCAGTTACCTGGAACTGAAGATGAAAAAAAATGTACCCTTGACCAAGCTCTCAGAGGTGTTCTGCAAGAAGAAATTATAAACCATTCATCGTGTGAAAATGTTTTAGCTATTATTTCTCTTGCTATTGGGGGAGTAACTGAAGGTATTTGCACCGCATCTACACCTTCTGTATTGTTGGGAGACGTTTTGGAATGTCTCCCTTTGGATCAGTGTGACACAACATTCACGTTTGTGGAGAGAAATGTTGCTACTTGGAGATCAAATACATTCTATTCCGCTGGGAAAAATTATTTACTACGTACGTGCAATGATCTCTTAAGAAGATTATCAAAATCCCAGCACACAGTTTTGCGTGCACGAATTCAACTCTTTTTGGCCAGGCTTTTCCCTTTATCTGAGAGATCCGGTCTTAACTTGCAGAGTCGGTTTAATCTGGAAAATGTCACCGTTTTCAATACCAATGAGCAGGAAAGCACCTTGGGTCAGAAGCACGCTGAAGACGGAGAAGAAGGAATGGACGTAGACGACAAAGGTGAAATGGGTGATGACGAAGCTCCAACAACTTGCTCCATTCCAATGGATTACAGCCTGTATCGAAAGTTCTGGTCACTTCAGGATTACTTCAGGAACCCTGTGCAATGCTATGAGAAGATTTCATGGAAAACTTTCCTCACGTACTCAGAGGAAGTCCTGGCTGTTTTCAAGAATTACAAATTAGATGACACTCAGGCCTCAAGAAAAACGATGGGAGAATTAAAAACAGGAGGAGAACATGTATACGTTGCAAAATTTTTAACAAGTGAAAAGTTGCTGGGTTTACAACTGAGTGACAGTAACTTTCGCCGACACATTCTACTGCAGTATCTCATTTTATTCCAACATCTCAAGGGACAGGTGAAATCCAAAAGTTCAAAGGATGTTTTAACTGATGAGCAGTCACTCTGGATTGAAGGCACCACAAAATCGGTTTATCAACTGCTATCTGAAAACCCACCCGATGGAGAGAGATTTTCAAAGATGGTAGAGCATATATTAAACACTGAGGAAAACTGGAACTCGTGGAAAAATGAAGGCTGCCCAAGTTTTGTGAAGGAAAGAACATCAGATACTAAGCCGAGGAGAGCAGTACGAAAGAGAACAGCACCAGAGGACTTCCTGGGGAAAGGGCCCAACAAAAAGATTCTGAAGGGGAAGGAGGCGTTAACAAGCCTTTGGGATCCCTGCCCGGATAATATGGAAGCTTGTAAGTCAAACCCAGCAGGCTATCTGCCAACTTTGGAGGAATTCTTTGAAGAAGCCATTGAACAGGCAGACCCGGAAAGCATGATTGAAAATGAATATAAGGTTGTGAACAATCCAAATTATGGTTGGAGAGCCCTGAGACTGTTAGCACGGAGAAGCCCTCACTTCTTCCAGCCAACCAAACAGCAGTTCAAAAGTTTGCCAGAATATCTCGAAAACATGGTGCTAAAGCTAGCAAAGGAATCACCACCGCCTTCAGAAGAAATAAAAACAGGTGAGGGTGAAGACGAGGAAGATAACGATGCTGTACTGAAGGAAAATGAAAGCCCTGATGCTCGCCGAGACAGGCCTGTACCAGGGGGAAAATAGAGATACTTGCCCACAAATTGGGTGAACAATGGAACACACACCACAGTTGCGGGTTTACTGACTTATTTATTTATTTTTATTGCATTTGTGTCTGTGGGGCCCCGCGGAGCTGAGTCTGAGCGAGGCCTCCATCACTTCTTCTGGAAGGGATGGCTGAATGACCTTGTGCTCTCCTCACCTGCGCATCAGCAGTTGGAGGGCTGACTCAGATCAGCCCTCCAGAGTTCTTCAGGGCCCTTCCCTTCACCACCCTACAAGGACTCCGTTTCATTAGCTTTGTGCCTACTGCCCCAAAGAACAACTTCACAGTCGCCACACTGGCTCCATCGCTTTGATGAGTGACCAGTGACCGGGAGGGGCTAGGGCGGGAGGACAAGGAGGGGCACTGAGAAAGGGAGGTGACCGCTAATGGGTATGGGTGTAGTGTCCTACAGCTGGCTTCTCGCAGACAACGCCCCCGGCTGGACCTTCCCCCACCCCTCGGGTCTACCCACACCTGGGAGGTCCAGACACCTGGCTCTGCCTTCCCCAGAGAAGGTTGCGGAATGGGGTGCGGGTGGTGGGTGCGGGGTGGGGGTGGGGGGAGGCTTGCATTGGCGCTCCAAGACCAGTAGAGGGCGCCACCGGCCCGATGAAGTGATTCCTGGGGTTTGGGGAGGACTAGGGAGATGGGGCAGGTGCCCAAGGAGGCCGGCAGGGCTCCATCTCCACGCCTTGCGGGGCGGCATCGCCATTTTCTGGAGTGAAGAGGGACAATACATATTTAGACAGGCTCGGGTGGGACGGGGACAAGCCAAAAGGAAAAAGCCACAGTGAATCTCCTAGGGGTGGGCCACTCATTTGATAGCGGAACTTGTGCTCCCGTGTATGTGTGCGTGTGCGTGTGCGTGCGTGTGTGTGTGTGTGTGTGTGTGTGTGTGTGTGCGCGCGCGCGCGCGCGCGCGTGTGTGTGTGTGTGGGGGAGGTGGAGAGGGCGGAGTGGGGTAGGTGTGTGGGTGTGCGTGTGCGCGTCTGTGTGTGTAAATCCGCAGTCACGCACGGACACTTCTTGATTTGAATGGTCCGTCGGCATCCATGAGCACCCTTCAGCCCTGACCTTCTTGCAGACAGCGTGCCCCGCCCCCTGCTTGTCCTTCCTGGCTCCGGTTAAGTCCAGGCACCTGGCTCTGGCTGCAGGAGGGTGGCTTGCATTGGCGCTTCTCGACCAGCAGAGGGCGGGACGGGCTCTTGGGCCATCTTTGAGGGACGCTAGGCCCGGCAGGGTTACCTGAGAGGCCATCGCCTCAATGTGAGGAGAGGCTGTTTATTTGTCCTAAGTCAGGAGTCCAGGTCACCACACACCAAAAGTCTACAGGAGGCACACGAGAAACAAGTGAAAGGAACTCAAACAGAGCACTACAGAAAGTCCTCAACATACAGGACAAGAGAGCAGGAAAATAAAAGAGAAACAGAGGGCTCTAAAACTCAGAAAACCATAACAGCGCAAGCACCCTTAACTGGCGATACTCTCTTCAAGTATAAATACATGACAAGATCCAACTGAAAGACAAACGGCGCCCTGCTGGTGTGGCTCAGTAGGTGAGAGAGGTGGCGTCAGGCAATGGAAAGCGGAGGGCTCCATTCTGGGTCAAGGGATTCCGGGTCAAGGGCGCATAGGTGGTTGCACATACCAGGTTCTATCCTGGCTCTGGGCAAGGTGCTTGTGGGAGGCAACCAATCCACCGATTCTCTCACATCACTGTCTCTCTGTCTCTCCCTCTCTCCCCCACTCTCTCCGTCTCATGTTCTCCTGAAAGTGGCTGAGATGCCTCCTATTCATTCCTCAAAGGGAGGGGCGGGCGGGGCGGGGCGGGTGGGGGGGGGGCGGGGCGGGACGGGGGAGACCGGAGACGGAAACACACCGAACGAAGGGTGCCTTGGAGGTCATGGGAGGCAGAGGCTGAAGTGGATGTGAATAGAATGTGTATGCTTTTGTATATCTGGTTGTCGATCAGAGTGATTGGCGGCGGGGCTTTATTTTTTTATTTTATTTTATTTATTATTTTATTTTACTTTATTTTAGAGGAGGTTGCAGCGCGGGGTGGGGGGCGTGTGAGGGGTTGGGGGGGGGGGTTGCATCGGCGCTTTTCAAACAGCAGAGGGCGGCGCATTGAAAGTCTGGATCAAAGTGTTTTTTTAGGAGGTTTATTTTTATTATTTTTATTTTTTTTAGCAAGTTTTTTTTTTTTTTTTTTTTTTTTGAAAATGAGTAGGACAATGGCCGCAGTCACGCACAATACTCTGAGCATCTCCCAGCCTCAGAGGTAACCAGAGTCCTGGGAGCAGGGCCCCTACTGATCCATCTCGTCCGAGAGCAGGGTGGCATCGCCAGCAATAGACATGGGGTGCTTTCATTCCTAGGGCCGGGTGTGGCCGAGGTGTCAGCCGCTGCTTTTGTGCTGCTTTTGTTTCCGCCGCTCAGCCTCCTTCTCCTGAAGCCACTGCTCTGCCATCTTCCCCCAGTCGATGGCTGCGTGGCTGTTGAGCTTTGGCTGTTGCTGCCGCTGAGTTGCCCGGAGCCAGAGGAGGGCTGGGGCTGGGGCTGGGGCTGGGGCTGGGGCTGGGCAGACGGTGGGGTGGTGCTGGCCTGTAGCTACTGGTATAAAGAAAGAAATAAAATACAAAGTATTCTGTCTGTCAACATTTATTTGCTTTTTGGCCTCGCCCCGGATCAACCCAAATCACTCTGATCCACAACCAGAGACTAAGTCCGGGCCAGGAAAATATAATTATAAAATAAAATACAATACAATAAAGTAAAATAAATGAAATGAAATAAAAGTAAAATGAAATAAAATAAAATAAATAAAATATATAAGATAAAATGAAAAAATAAAATAAAATAATTAAATTAAATTAAGTTAAATTAGAAAAGTCCCGCCGCCAATCACTCTGATCGGCAGCCAGAGACCAAGTCCCGGCCAGGCCATCTGGTGGACCCAGCCTCTCTCTGTGTGTGGCCGGGTCCCCGCCAGAGACCAAGTCCCGCCCGCCCGTTTTGGTGAGCACAAGGTCATTCAGCCATTCATTCAGGAAGAAGTGATGGAGGCCTCGCTCAGACCCAGCTACGCAGGGCCCCACAGACTCGGACTAGTCATGCCCTCCCTCGGTAGGGCTAAGCTGTTTGCCTGCAGACAGATGGCTTCTCTCCCTAGGCTCCCACTCTTCACCCTGTTCAGAAGGGTACCCTCGCCCTGGCCCTCCACTTCTTCACCTCCAGCTTCCGGTCTTCCTGATAATTGACCCACTTATGCAAATTAATTTCACCTGCCTCAGCCTCAGTTTCCTCTTCCAGAAATGGATTAATGTAACCTACAAGGTGGCCCTGCTCCCACCACACAGGAAGCCCTCAAGGTGCCCTTGGCACCTGGGTCCCCCCAGGGCGGGGCCAAACCCTAATATCACATACACACACACACACACCCACACCCACACACCCACAACTGTGGTACACCTACATAATGGAATACTACGCTTCGGTAAAAAGGTAAGAAAAACAAAAAAAAAAAAAAAAAAGAGAAGGAATTCTTGCCAGCATGGATGGAACTGGAGAGCATTATGCTAAGTGAAGTTAGCCAGTCAGAGCAAAATGAATACCACATGAACTCACCCATTTGTGGAATATAGACAACAACGTAGACTGAGGAACAGGGACAGATCCAGAGACATCTATACCACCACTCTCTGCTGGGGCTGTTTGACTGCTGGTGGCCTCTGGCGTCCTGGGCTCAGAGCTAATATACAAAGCCATACACATTTTATTCACATCAACTTCAGCCTCAGCCTCTGTCTCCCATGACCTCCAAGGCCAGCTTCATTCCGTGTGTCTGCGTCTCCGGTCTACCCCCTTACCCCCCGCCCCCATCCCCCCCCCCCACCTCCCCCCCCCCCCCCACACACACCCACCCTCGCCCGGCCCATTCCTTACGAGGAATAAATACCAGGCGCAGCCACATTCAACAGAACCTTTCCTTGAGGTCCTTTCGGTGAATGCCACCTGAAGGGGCGAGCCGCGCGGGGCCGAGCTTGGAGCATGTGCACTCCCACCTTAAACTTGACGCCCAACCGGTGACGCTTTCAGTCCTGGGGGGGGGGGGGGGCGCGGCTGATTGGTGGAGCGGGCGTCTGATTTGGCTCCTCCCACCACGCTCTGGGGTATAAAAGAAAGCAGCGTCTTCTTTGCAGAGCTTCTCAGCCCTAGACTTGTTGTCTTGGTCGTCGTCCTCGTTCTCCCAAGACAGCTTTCAGGAGAGAGATCTCGCCAAGAACCGATCCCGGGACATAGAAGCCGCTGGAGCACCTGGCTGGAACCTGGCTAGGCTGCTGATCAACTGAACGCTGTCTCCGTGTCATTTCTTCTTCGCCGACTCCGTCCACACGTTTGGGAACCCCTGGACCCGCTGGGCTTCGACCCCACCAACACGCGCGGCCGAGAAGATGTCTCCTACATGGCCACGCTTCAGTGTACCCGAAGCGCGGACGCGGTTCACGAAGTCTACCAGAGAAGCCCTGAACAACAAAAATATCAAGCCATTGTTGAATACCTTCAGCCAGTTACCTGGAACTGAAGATGAAAAAAAATGTACCCTTGACCAAGCTCTCAGAGGTGTTCTGCAAGAAGAAATTATAAACCATTCATCGTGTGAAAATGTTTTAGCTATTATTTCTCTTGCTATTGGGGGAGTAACTGAAGGTATTTGCACCGCATCTACACCTTCTGTATTGTTGGGAGACGTTTTGGAATGTCTCCCTTTGGATCAGTGTGACACAACATTCACGTTTGTGGAGAGAAATGTTGCTACTTGGAGATCAAATACATTCTATTCCGCTGGGAAAAATTATTTACTACGTACGTGCAATGATCTCTTAAGAAGATTATCAAAATCCCAGCACACAGTTTTGCGTGCACGAATTCAACTCTTTTTGGCCAGGCTTTTCCCTTTATCTGAGAGATCCGGTCTTAACTTGCAGAGTCGGTTTAATCTGGAAAATGTCACCGTTTTCAATACCAATGAGCAGGAAAGCACCTTGGGTCAGAAGCACGCTGAAGACGGAGAAGAAGGAATGGACGTAGACGACAAAGGTGAAATGGGTGATGACGAAGCTCCAACAACTTGCTCCATTCCAATGGATTACAGCCTGTATCGAAAGTTCTGGTCACTTCAGGATTACTTCAGGAACCCTGTGCAATGCTATGAGAAGATTTCATGGAAAACTTTCCTCACGTACTCAGAGGAAGTCCTGGCTGTTTTCAAGAATTACAAATTAGATGACACTCAGGCCTCAAGAAAAACGATGGGAGAATTAAAAACAGGAGGAGAACATGTATACGTTGCAAAATTTTTAACAAGTGAAAAGTTGCTGGGTTTACAACTGAGTGACAGTAACTTTCGCCGACACATTCTACTGCAGTATCTCATTTTATTCCAACATCTCAAGGGACAGGTGAAATCCAAAAGTTCAAAGGATGTTTTAACTGATGAGCAGTCACTCTGGATTGAAGGCACCACAAAATCGGTTTATCAACTGCTATCTGAAAACCCACCCGATGGAGAGAGATTTTCAAAGATGGTAGAGCATATATTAAACACTGAGGAAAACTGGAACTCGTGGAAAAATGAAGGCTGCCCAAGTTTTGTGAAGGAAAGAACATCAGATACTAAGCCGAGGAGAGCAGTACGAAAGAGAACAGCACCAGAGGACTTCCTGGGGAAAGGGCCCAACAAAAAGATTCTGAAGGGGAAGGAGGCGTTAACAAGCCTTTGGGATCCCTGCCCGGATAATATGGAAGCTTGTAAGTCAAACCCAGCAGGCTATCTGCCAACTTTGGAGGAATTCTTTGAAGAAGCCATTGAACAGGCAGACCCGGAAAGCATGATTGAAAATGAATATAAGGTTGTGAACAATCCAAATTATGGTTGGAGAGCCCTGAGACTGTTAGCACGGAGAAGCCCTCACTTCTTCCAGCCAACCAAACAGCAGTTCAAAAGTTTGCCAGAATATCTCGAAAACATGGTGCTAAAGCTAGCAAAGGAATCACCACCGCCTTCAGAAGAAATAAAAACAGGTGAGGGTGAAGACGAGGAAGATAACGATGCTGTACTGAAGGAAAATGAAAGCCCTGATGCTCGCCGAGACAGGCCTGTACCAGGGGGAAAATAGAGATACTAGCCCACAAATTGGGTGAACAATGGAACACACACCACAGTTGCGGGTTTACTGACTTATTTATTTATTTTTATTGCATTTGTGTCTGTGGGGCCCCGCGGAGCTGAGTCTGAGCGAGGCCTCCATCACTTCTTCTGGAAGGGATGGCTGAATGACCTTGTGCTCTCCTCACCTGCGCATCAGCAGTTGGAGGGCTGACTCAGATCAGCCCTCCAGAGTTCTTCAGGGCCCTTCCCTTCACCACCCTACAAGGACTCCGTTTCATTAGCTTTGTGCCTACTGCCCCAAAGAACAACTTCACAGTCGCCACACTGGCTCCATCGCTTTGATGAGTGACCAGTGACCGGGAGGGGCTAGGGCGGGAGGACAAGGAGGGGCACTGAGAAAGGGAGGTGACCGCTAATGGGTATGGGTGTAGTGTCCTACAGCTGGCTTCTCGCAGACAACGCCCCCGGCTGGACCTTCCCCCACCCCTCGGGTCTACCCACACCTGGGAGGTCCAGACACCTGGCTCTGCCTTCCCCAGAGAAGGTTGCGGAATGGGGTGCGGGTGGTGGGTGCGGGGTGGGGGTGGGGGGAGGCTTGCATTGGCGCTCCAAGACCAGTAGAGGGCGCCACCGGCCCGATGAAGTGATTCCTGGGGTTTGGGGAGGACTAGGGAGATGGGGCAAGTGCCCAAGGAGGCCGGCAGGGCTCCATCTCCACGCCTTGCGGGGCGGCATCGCCATTTTCTGGAGTGAAGAGGGACAATACATATTTAGACAGGCTCGGGTGGGACGGGGACAAGCCAAAAGGAAAAAGCCACAGTGAATCTCCTAGGGGTGGGCCACTCATTTGATAGCGGAACTTGTGCTCCCGTGTATGTGTGCGTGTGCGTGTGCGTGCGTGTGTGTGTGTGTGTGTGTGTGTGTGTGTGCGCGCGCGCGCGCGCGCGCGTGTGTGTGTGTGGGGGAGGTGGAGAGGGCGGAGTGGGGTAGGTGTGTGGGTGTGCGTGTGCGCGTCTGTGTGTGTAAATCCGCAGTCACGCACGGACACTTCTTGATTTGAATGGTCCGTCGGCATCCATGAGCACCCTTCAGCCCTGACCTTCTTGCAGACAGCGTGCCCCGCCCCCTGCTTGTCCTTCCTGGCTCCGGTTAAGTCCAGGCACCTGGCTCTGGCTGCAGGAGGGTGGCTTGCATTGGCGCTTCTCGACCAGCAGAGGGCGGGACGGGCTCTTGGGCCATCTTTGAGGGACGCTAGGCCCGGCAGGGTTACCTGAGAGGCCATCGCCTCAATGTGAGGAGAGGCTGTTTATTTGTCCTAAGTCAGGAGTCCAGGTCACCACACACCAAAAGTCTACAGGAGGCACACGAGAAACAAGTGAAAGGAACTCAAACAGAGCACTACAGAAAGTCCTCAACATACAGGACAAGAGAGCAGGAAAATAAAAGAGAAACAGAGGGCTCTAAAACTCAGAAAACCATAACAGCGCAAGCACCCTTAACTGGCGATACTCTCTTCAAGTATAAATACATGACAAGATCCAACTGAAAGACAAACGGCGCCCTGCTGGTGTGGCTCAGTAGGTGAGAGAGGTGGCGTCAGGCAATGGAAAGCGGAGGGCTCCATTCTGGGTCAAGGGATTCCGGGTCAAGGGCGCATAGGTGGTTGCACATACCAGGTTCTATCCTGGCTCTGGGCAAGGTGCTTGTGGGAGGCAACCAATCCACGATTCTCTCACATCACTGTCTCTCTGTCTCTCCCTCTCTCCCCCACTCTCTCCGTCTCATGTTCTCCTGAAAGTGGCTGAGATGCCTCCTATTCATTCCTCAAAGGGAGGGGCGGGCGGGGCGGGGCGGGTGGGGGGGGGCAGGGCGGGACGGGGGAGACCGGAGACGGAAACACACCGAACGAAGGGTGCCTTGGAGGTCATGGGAGGCAGAGGCTGAAGTGGATGTGAATAGAATGTGTATGCTTTTGTATATCTGGTTGTCGATCAGAGTGATTGGCGGCGGGGCTTTATTTTTTTATTTTATTTTATTTATTATTTTATTTTACTTTATTTTAGAGGAGGTTGCAGCGCGGGGTGGGGGGCGTGTGAGGGGTTGGGGGGGGGTTGCATCGGCGCTTTTCAAACAGCAGAGGGCGGTGCATTGAAAGTCTGGATCAAAGTGTTTTTTTAGGAGGTTTATTTTTATTATTTTTATTATTTTTATCAAGTTTTTTTTTTTTTTTTTTTTTTTTGAAAATGAGTAGGACAATGGCCGCAGTCACGCACAATACTCTGAGCATCTCCCAGCCTCAGAGGTAACCAGAGTCCTGGGAGCAGGGCCCCTACTGATCCATCTCGTCCGAGAGCAGGGTGGCATCGCCAGCAATAGACATGGGGTGCTTTCATTCCTAGGGCCGGGTGTGGCCGAGGTGTCAGCCGCTGCTTTTGTGCTGCTTTTGTTTCCGCCGCTCAGCCTCCTTCTCCTGCAGCCACTGCTCCGCCATCTTCCCCCAGTCGATGGCTGCGTGGCTGTTGAGCTTTGGCTGTTGCTGCCGCTGAGTTGTCCGGAGCCAGAGGAGGGCTGGGGCTGGGGCTGGGGCTGGGGCTGGGGCTGGGCAGACGGTGGGGTGGTGCTGGCCTGTAGCTACTGGTATAAAGAAAGAAATAAAATACAAAGTATTCTGTCTGTCAACATTTATTTGCTTTTTGGCCTCGCCCCGGATCAACCCAAATCACTCTGATCCACAACCAGAGACTAAGTCCGGGCCAGGAAAATATAATTATAAAATAAAATACAATACAATAAAGTAAAATAAATGAAATGAAATAAAAGTAAAATGAAATAAAATAAAATAAATAAAATATATAAGATAAAATGAAAAAATAAAATAAAATAATTAAATTAAATTAAGTTAAATTAGAAAAGTCCCGCCGCCAATCACTCTGATCGGCAGCCAGAGACCAAGTCCCGGCCAGGCCATCTGGTGGACCCAGCCTCTCTCTGTGTGTGGCCGGGTCCCCGCCAGAGACCAAGTCCCGCCCGCCCGTTTTGGTGAGCACAAGGTCATTCAGCCATTCATTCAGGAAGAAGTGATGGAGGCCTCGCTCAGACCCAGCTACGCAGGGCCCCACAGACTCGGACTAGTCATGCCCTCCCTCGGTAGGGCTAAGCTGTTTGCCTGCAGACAGATGGCTTCTCTCCCTAGGCTCCCACTCTTCACCCTGTTCAGAAGGGTACCCTCGCCCTGGCCCTCCACTTCTTCACCTCCAGCTTCCGGTCTTCCTGATAATTGACCCACTTATGCAAATTAATTTCACCTGCCTCAGCCTCAGTTTCCTCTTCCAGAAATGGATTAATGTAACCTACAAGGTGGCCCTGCTCCCACCACACAGGAAGCCCTCAAGGTGCCCTTGGCACCTGGGTCCCCCCAGGGCGGGGCCAAACCCTAATATCACATACACACACACACACACCCACACCCACACACCCACAACTGTGGTACACCTACATAATGGAATACTACGCTTCGGTAAAAAGGTAAGAAAAACAAAAAAAAAAAAAAAAAAGAGAAGGAATTCTTGCCAGCATGGATGGAACTGGAGAGCATTATGCTAAGTGAAGTTAGCCAGTCAGAGCAAAATGAATACCACATGAACTCACCCATTTGTGGAATATAGACAACAACGTAGACTGAGGAACAGGGACAGATCCAGAGACATCTATACCACCACTCTCTGCTGGGGCTGTTTGACTGCTGGTGGCCTCTGGCGTCCTGGGCTCAGAGCTAATATACAAAGCCATACACATTTTATTCACATCAACTTCAGCCTCAGCCTCTGTCTCCCATGACCTCCAAGGCCAGCTTCATTCCGTGTGTCTGCGTCTCCGGTCTACCCCCTTACCCCCCGCCCCCATCCCCCCCCCCCACCTCCCCCCCCCCCCCCACACACACCCACCCTCGCCCGGCCCATTCCTTACGAGGAATAAATACCAGGCGCAGCCACATTCAACAGAACCTTTCCTTGAGGTCCTTTCGGTGAATGCCACCTGAAGGGGCGAGCCGCGCGGGGCCGAGCTTGGAGCATGTGCACTCCCACCTTAAACTTGACGCCCAACCGGTGACGCTTTCAGTCCTGGGGCGGGGGGGGGGGGCGCGGCTGATTGGTGGAGCGGGCGTCTGATTTGGCTCCTCCCACCACGCTCTGGGGTATAAAAGAAAGCAGCGTCTTCTTTGCAGAGCTTCTCAGCCCTAGGCTTGTTGTCTTGGTCGTCGTCCTCGTTCTCCCAAGACAGCTTTCAGGAGAGAGATCTCGCCAAGAACCGATCCCGGGACATAGAAGCCGCTGGAGCACCTGGCTGGAACCTGGCTAGGCTGCTGATCAACTGAACGCTGTCTCCGTGTCATTTCTTCTTCGCCGACTCCGTCCACACGTTTGGGAACCCCTGGACCCGCTGGGCTTCGACCCCACCAACACGCGCGGCCGAGAAGATGTCTCCTACATGGCCACGCTTCAGTGTACCCGAAGCGCGGACGCGGTTCACGAAGTCTACCAGAGAAGCCCTGAACAACAAAAATATCAAGCCATTGTTGAATACCTTCAGCCAGTTACCTGGAACTGAAGATGAAAAAAAATGTACCCTTGACCAAGCTCTCAGAGGTGTTCTGCAAGAAGAAATTATAAACCATTCATCGTGTGAAAATGTTTTAGCTATTATTTCTCTTGCTATTGGGGGAGTAACTGAAGGTATTTGCACCGCATCTACACCTTCTGTATTGTTGGGAGACGTTTTGGAATGTCTCCCTTTGGATCAGTGTGACACAACATTCACGTTTGTGGAGAGAAATGTTGCTACTTGGAGATCAAATACATTCTATTCCGCTGGGAAAAATTATTTACTACGTACGTGCAATGATCTCTTAAGAAGATTATCAAAATCCCAGCACACAGTTTTGCGTGCACGAATTCAACTCTTTTTGGCCAGGCTTTTCCCTTTATCTGAGAGATCCGGTCTTAACTTGCAGAGTCGGTTTAATCTGGAAAATGTCACCGTTTTCAATACCAATGAGCAGGAAAGCACCTTGGGTCAGAAGCACGCTGAAGACGGAGAAGAAGGAATGGACGTAGACGACAAAGGTGAAATGGGTGATGACGAAGCTCCAACAACTTGCTCCATTCCAATGGATTACAGCCTGTATCGAAAGTTCTGGTCACTTCAGGATTACTTCAGGAACCCTGTGCAATGCTATGAGAAGATTTCATGGAAAACTTTCCTCACGTACTCAGAGGAAGTCCTGGCTGTTTTCAAGAATTACAAATTAGATGACACTCAGGCCTCAAGAAAAACGATGGGAGAATTAAAAACAGGAGGAGAACATGTATACGTTGCAAAATTTTTAACAAGTGAAAAGTTGCTGGGTTTACAACTGAGTGACAGTAACTTTCGCCGACACATTCTACTGCAGTATCTCATTTTATTCCAACATCTCAAGGGACAGGTGAAATCCAAAAGTTCAAAGGATGTTTTAACTGATGAGCAGTCACTCTGGATTGAAGGCACCACAAAATCGGTTTATCAACTGCTATCTGAAAACCCACCCGATGGAGAGAGATTTTCAAAGATGGTAGAGCATATATTAAACACTGAGGAAAACTGGAACTCGTGGAAAAATGAAGGCTGCCCAAGTTTTGTGAAGGAAAGAACATCAGATACTAAGCCGAGGAGAGCAGTACGAAAGAGAACAGCACCAGAGGACTTCCTGGGGAAAGGGCCCAACAAAAAGATTCTGAAGGGGAAGGAGGCGTTAACAAGCCTTTGGGATCCCTGCCCGGATAATATGGAAGCTTGTAAGTCAAACCCAGCAGGCTATCTGCCAACTTTGGAGGAATTCTTTGAAGAAGCCATTGAACAGGCAGACCCGGAAAGCATGATTGAAAATGAATATAAGGTTGTGAACAATCCAAATTATGGTTGGAGAGCCCTGAGACTGTTAGCACGGAGAAGCCCTCACTTCTTCCAGCCAACCAAACAGCAGTTCAAAAGTTTGCCAGAATATCTCGAAAACATGGTGCTAAAGCTAGCAAAGGAATCACCACCGCCTTCAGAAGAAATAAAAACAGGTGAGGGTGAAGACGAGGAAGATAACGATGCTGTACTGAAGGAAAATGAAAGCCCTGATGCTCGCCGAGACAGGCCTGTACCAGGGGGAAAATAGAGATACTTGCCCACAAATTGGGTGAACAATGGAACACACACCACAGTTGCGGGTTTACTGACTTATTTATTTATTTTTATTGCATTTGTGTCTGTGGGGCCCCGCGGAGCTGAGTCTGAGCGAGGCCTCCATCACTTCTTCTGGAAGGGATGGCTGAATGACCTTGTGCTCTCCTCACCTGCGCATCAGCAGTTGGAGGGCTGACTCAGATCAGCCCTCCAGAGTTCTTCAGGGCCCTTCCCTTCACCACCCTACAAGGACTCCGTTTCATTAGCTTTGTGCCTACTGCCCCAAAGAACAACTTCACAGTCGCCACACTGGCTCCATCGCTTTGATGAGTGACCAGTGACCGGGAGGGGCTAGGGCGGGAGGACAAGGAGGGGCACTGAGAAAGGGAGGTGACCGCTAATGGGTATGGGTGTAGTGTCCTACAGCTGGCTTCTCGCAGACAACGCCCCCGGCTGGACCTTCCCCCACCCCTCGGGTCTACCCACACCTGGGAGGTCCAGACACCTGGCTCTGCCTTCCCCAGAGAAGGTTGCGGAATGGGGTGCGGGTGGTGGGTGCGGGGTGGGGGTGGGGGGAGGCTTGCATTGGCGCTCCAAGACCAGTAGAGGGCGCCACCGGCCCGATGAAGTGATTCCTGGGGTTTGGGGAGGACTAGGGAGATGGGGCAGGTGCCCAAGGAGGCCGGCAGGGCTCCATCTCCACGCCTTGCGGGGCGGCATCGCCATTTTCTGGAGTGAAGAGGGACAATACATATTTAGACAGGCTCGGGTGGGACGGGGACAAGCCAAAAGGAAAAAGCCACAGTGAATCTCCTAGGGGTGGGCCACTCATTTGATAGCGGAACTTGTGCTCCCGTGTATGTGTGCGTGTGCGTGTGCGTGCGTGTGTGTGTGTGTGTGTGTGTGTGTGCGCGTCTGTGTGTGTAAATCCGCAGTCACGCACGGACACTTCTTGATTTGAATGGTCCGTCGGCATCCATGAGCACCCTTCAGCCCTGACCTTCTTGCAGACAGCGTGCCCCGCCCCCTGCTTGTCCTTCCTGGCTCCGGTTAAGTCCAGGCACCTGGCTCTGGCTGCAGGAGGGTGGCTTGCATTGGCGCTTCTCGACCAGCAGAGGGCGGGACGGGCTCTTGGGCCATCTTTGAGGGACGCTAGGCCCGGCAGGGTTACCTGAGAGGCCATCGCCTCAATGTGAGGAGAGGCTGTTTATTTGTCCTAAGTCAGGAGTCCAGGTCACCACACACCAAAAGTCTACAGGAGGCACACGAGAAACAAGTGAAAGGAACTCAAACAGAGCACTACAGAAAGTCCTCAACATACAGGACAAGAGAGCAGGAAAATAAAAGAGAAACAGAGGGCTCTAAAACTCAGAAAACCATAACAGCGCAAGCACCCTTAACTGGCGATACTCTCTTCAAGTATAAATACATGACAAGATCCAACTGAAAGACAAACGGCGCCCTGCTGGTGTGGCTCAGTAGGTGAGAGAGGTGGCGTCAGGCAATGGAAAGCGGAGGGCTCCATTCTGGGTCAAGGGATTCCGGGTCAAGGGCGCATAGGTGGTTGCACATACCAGGTTCTATCCTGGCTCTGGGCAAGGTGCTTGTGGGAGGCAACCAATCCACGATTCTCTCACATCACTGTCTCTCTGTCTCTCCCTCTCTCCCCCACTCTCTCCGTCTCATGTTCTCCTGAAAGTGGCTGAGATGCCTCCTATTCATTCCTCAAAGGGAGGGGCGGGCGGGGCGGGGCGGGTGGGGGGGGGGCGGGGCGGGACGGGGGAGACCGGAGACGGAAACACACCGAACGAAGGGTGCCTTGGAGGTCATGGGAGGCAGAGGCTGAAGTGGATGTGAATAGAATGTGTATGCTTTTGTATATCTGGTTGTCGATCA
The DNA here is from genome assembly GCF_963259705.1 of Myotis daubentonii. Classification (NCBI taxonomy): domain Eukaryota; kingdom Metazoa; phylum Chordata; class Mammalia; order Chiroptera; family Vespertilionidae; genus Myotis; species Myotis daubentonii. The sequence continues at coordinate 367,779 of NC_081843.1, read as the reverse complement.
GAGTGATTGGCGGCGGGGCTTTATTTTTTTATTTTATTTTATTTATTATTTTATTTTACTTTATTTTAGAGGAGGTTGCAGCGCGGGGTGGGGGGCGTGTGAGGGGTTGGGGGGGGGGTTGCATCGGCGCTTTTCAAACAGCAGAGGGCGGCGCATTGAAAGTCTGGATCAAAGTGTTTTTTTAGGAGGTTTATTTTTATTATTTTTATTTTTTTTAGCAAGTTTTTTTTTTTTTTTTTTTTTGAAAATGAGTAGGACAATGGCCGCAGTCACGCACAATACTCTGAGCATCTCCCAGCCTCAGAGGTAACCAGAGTCCTGGGAGCAGGGCCCCTACTGATCCATCTCGTCCGAGAGCAGGGTGGCATCGCCAGCAATAGACATGGGGTGCTTTCATTCCTAGGGCCGGGTGTGGCCGAGGTGTCAGCCGCTGCTTTTGTGCTGCTTTTGTTTCCGCCGCTCAGCCTCCTTCTCCTGAAGCCACTGCTCTGCCATCTTCCCCCAGTCGATGGCTGCGTGGCTGTTGAGCTTTGGCTGTTGCTGCCGCTGAGTTGTCCGGAGCCAGAGGAGGGCTGGGGCTGGGGCTGGGGCTGGGGCTGGGGCTGGGGCTGGGGCTGGGCAGACGGTGGGGTGGTGCTGGCCTGTAGCTACTGGTATAAAGAAAGAAATAAAATACAAAGTATTCTGTCTGTCAACATTTATTTGCTTTTTGGCCTCGCCCCGGATCAACCCAAATCACTCTGATCCACAACCAGAGACTAAGTCCGGGCCAGGAAAATATAATTATAAAATAAAATACAATACAATAAAGTAAAATAAATGAAATGAAATAAAAGTAAAATGAAATAAAATAAAATAAATAAAATATATAAGATAAAATGAAAAAATAAAATAAAATAATTAAATTAAATTAAGTTAAATTAGAAAAGTCCCGCCGCCAATCACTCTGATCGGCAGCCAGAGACCAAGTCCCGGCCAGGCCATCTGGTGGACCCAGCCTCTCTCTGTGTGTGGCCGCGTCCCCGCCAGAGACCAAGTCCCGCCCGCCCGTTTTGGTGAGCACAAGGTCATTCAGCCATTCATTCAGGAAGAAGTGATGGAGGCCTCGCTCAGACCCAGCTACGCAGGGCCCCACAGACTCGGACTAGTCATGCCCTCCCTCGGTAGGGCTAAGCTGTTTGCCTGCAGACAGATGGCTTCTCTCCCTAGGCTCCCACTCTTCACCCTGTTCAGAAGGGTACCCTCGCCCTGGCCCTCCACTTCTTCACCTCCAGCTTCCGGTCTTCCTGATAATTGATCCACTTATGCAAATTAATTTCACCTGCCTCAGCCTCAGTTTCCTCTTCCAGAAATGGATTAATGTAACCTACAAGGTGGCCCTGCTCCCACCACACAGGAAGCCCTCAAGGTGCCCTTGGCACCTGGGTCCCCCCAGGGCGGGGCCAAACCCTAATATCACATACACACACACACACACACACACACACACACACACACACCCACAACTGTGGTACACCTACATAATGGAATACTACGCTTCGGTAAAAAGGTAAGAAAAACAAAAAAAAAAAAAAGAGAAGGAATTCTTGCCAGCATGGATGGAACTGGAGAGCATTATGCTAAGTGAAGTTAGCCAGTCAGAGCAAAATGAATACCACATGAACTCACCCATTTGTGGAATATAGACAACAACGTAGACTGAGGAACAGGGACAGATCCAGAGACATCTATACCACCACTCTCTGCTGGGGCTGTTTGACTGCTGGTGGCCTCTGGCGTCCTGGGCTCAGAGCTAATATACAAAGCCATACACATTTTATTCACATCAACTTCAGCCTCAGCCTCTGTCTCCCATGACCTCCAAGGCCAGCTTCATTCGGTGTGTCTGCGTCTCCGGTCTACCCCCTTACCCCCCGCCCCCATCCACCCCCCCCCCACCTCCCCCCCCCCCACACACACCCACCCTCGCCCGGCCCATTCCTTACGAGGAATAAATACCAGGCGCAGCCACATTCAACAGAACCTTTCCTTGAGGTCCTTTCGGTGAATGCCACCTGAAGGGGCGAGCCGCGCGGGGCCGAGCTTGGAGCATGTGCACTCCCACCTTAAACTTGACGCCCAACCGGTGACGCTTTCAGTCCTGGGGCGGGGGGGGGGGGGGGCGCGGCTGATTGGTGGAGCGGGCGTCTGATTTGGCTCCTCCCACCACGCTCTGGGGTATAAAAGAAAGCAGCGTCTTCTTTGCAGAGCTTCTCAGCCCTAGGCTTGTTGTCTTGGTCGTCGTCCTCGTTCTCCCAAGACAGCTTTCAGGAGAGAGATCTCGCCAAGAACCGATCCCGGGACATAGAAGCCGCTGGAGCACCTGGCTGGAACCTGGCTAGGCTGCTGATCAACTGAACGCTGTCTCCGTGTCATTTCTTCTTCGCCGACTCCGTCCACACGTTTGGGAACCCCTGGACCCGCTGGGCTTCGACCCCACCAACACGCGCGGCCGAGAAGATGTCTCCTACATGGCCACGCTTCAGTGTACCCGAAGCGCGGACGCGGTTCACGAAGTCTACCAGAGAAGCCCTGAACAACAAAAATATCAAGCCATTGTTGAATACCTTCAGCCAGTTACCTGGAACTGAAGATGAAAAAAAATGTACCCTTGACCAAGCTCTCAGAGGTGTTCTGCAAGAAGAAATTATAAACCATTCATCGTGTGAAAATGTTTTAGCTATTATTTCTCTTGCTATTGGGGGAGTAACTGAAGGTATTTGCACCGCATCTACACCTTCTGTATTGTTGGGAGACGTTTTGGAATGTCTCCCTTTGGATCAGTGTGACACAACATTCACGTTTGTGGAGAGAAATGTTGCTACTTGGAGATCAAATACATTCTATTCCGCTGGGAAAAATTATTTACTACGTACGTGCAATGATCTCTTAAGAAGATTATCAAAATCCCAGCACACAGTTTTGCGTGCACGAATTCAACTCTTTTTGGCCAGGCTTTTCCCTTTATCTGAGAGATCCGGTCTTAACTTGCAGAGTCGGTTTAATCTGGAAAATGTCACCGTTTTCAATACCAATGAGCAGGAAAGCACCTTGGGTCAGAAGCACGCTGAAGACGGAGAAGAAGGAATGGACGTAGACGACAAAGGTGAAATGGGTGATGACGAAGCTCCAACAACTTGCTCCATTCCAATGGATTACAGCCTGTATCGAAAGTTCTGGTCACTTCAGGATTACTTCAGGAACCCTGTGCAATGCTATGAGAAGATTTCATGGAAAACTTTCCTCACGTACTCAGAGGAAGTCCTGGCTGTTTTCAAGAATTACAAATTAGATGACACTCAGGCCTCAAGAAAAACGATGGGAGAATTAAAAACAGGAGGAGAACATGTATACGTTGCAAAATTTTTAACAAGTGAAAAGTTGCTGGGTTTACAACTGAGTGACAGTAACTTTCGCCGACACATTCTACTGCAGTATCTCATTTTATTCCAACATCTCAAGGGACAGGTGAAATCCAAAAGTTCAAAGGATGTTTTAACTGATGAGCAGTCACTCTGGATTGAAGGCACCACAAAATCGGTTTATCAACTGCTATCTGAAAACCCACCCGATGGAGAGAGATTTTCAAAGATGGTAGAGCATATATTAAACACTGAGGAAAACTGGAACTCGTGGAAAAATGAAGGCTGCCCAAGTTTTGTGAAGGAAAGAACATCAGATACTAAGCCGAGGAGAGCAGTACGAAAGAGAACAGCACCAGAGGACTTCCTGGGGAAAGGGCCCAACAAAAAGATTCTGAAGGGGAAGGAGGCGTTAACAAGCCTTTGGGATCCCTGCCCGGATAATATGGAAGCTTGTAAGTCAAACCCAGCAGGCTATCTGCCAACTTTGGAGGAATTCTTTGAAGAAGCCATTGAACAGGCAGACCCGGAAAGCATGATTGAAAATGAATATAAGGTTGTGAACAATCCAAATTATGGTTGGAGAGCCCTGAGACTGTTAGCACGGAGAAGCCCTCACTTCTTCCAGCCAACCAAACAGCAGTTCAAAAGTTTGCCAGAATATCTCGAAAACATGGTGCTAAAGCTAGCAAAGGAATCACCACCGCCTTCAGAAGAAATAAAAACAGGTGAGGGTGAAGACGAGGAAGATAACGATGCTGTACTGAAGGAAAATGAAAGCCCTGATGCTCGCCGAGACAGGCCTGTACCAGGGGGAAAATAGAGATACTTGCCCACAAATTGGGTGAACAATGGAACACACACCACAGTTGCGGGTTTACTGACTTATTTATTTATTTTTATTGCATTTGTGTCTGTGGGGCCCCGCGGAGCTGAGTCTGAGCGAGGCCTCCATCACTTCTTCTGGAAGGGATGGCTGAATGACCTTGTGCTCTCCTCACCTGCGCATCAGCAGTTGGAGGGCTGACTCAGATCAGCCCTCCAGAGTTCTTCAGGGCCCTTCCCTTCACCACCCTACAAGGACTCCGTTTCATTAGCTTTGTGCCTACTGCCCCAAAGAACAACTTCACAGTCGCCACACTGGCTCCATCGCTTTGATGAGTGACCAGTGACCGGGAGGGGCTAGGGCGGGAGGACAAGGAGGGGCACTGAGAAAGGGAGGTGACCGCTAATGGGTATGGGTGTAGTGTCCTACAGCTGGCTTCTCGCAGACAACGCCCCCGGCTGGACCTTCCCCCACCCCTCGGGTCTACCCACACCTGGGAGGTCCAGACACCTGGCTCTGCCTTCCCCAGAGAAGGTTGCGGAATGGGGTGCGGGTGGTGGGTGCGGGGTGGGGGTGGGGGGAGGCTTGCATTGGCGCTCCAAGACCAGTAGAGGGCGCCACCGGCCCGATGAAGTGATTCCTGGGGTTTGGGGAGGACTAGGGAGATGGGGCAGGTGCCCAAGGAGGCCGGCAGGGCTCCATCTCCACGCCTTGCGGGGCGGCATCGCCATTTTCTGGAGTGAAGAGGGACAATACATATTTAGACAGGCTCGGGTGGGACGGGGACAAGCCAAAAGGAAAAAGCCACAGTGAATCTCCTAGGGGTGGGCCACTCATTTGATAGCGGAACTTGTGCTCCCGTGTATGTGTGCGTGTGCGTGTGCGTGCGTGTGTGTGTGTGTGTGTGTGTGTGTGCGCGTCTGTGTGTGTAAATCCGCAGTCACGCACGGACACTTCTTGATTTGAATGGTCCGTCGGCATCCATGAGCACCCTTCAGCCCTGACCTTCTTGCAGACAGCGTGCCCCGCCCCCTGCTTGTCCTTCCTGGCTCCGGTTAAGTCCAGGCACCTGGCTCTGGCTGCAGGAGGGTGGCTTGCATTGGCGCTTCTCGACCAGCAGAGGGCGGGACGGGCTCTTGGGCCATCTTTGAGGGACGCTAGGCCCGGCAGGGTTACCTGAGAGGCCATCGCCTCAATGTGAGGAGAGGCTGTTTATTTGTCCTAAGTCAGGAGTCCAGGTCACCACACACCAAAAGTCTACAGGAGGCACACGAGAAACAAGTGAAAGGAACTCAAACAGAGCACTACAGAAAGTCCTCAACATACAGGACAAGAGAGCAGGAAAATAAAAGAGAAACAGAGGGCTCTAAAACTCAGAAAACCATAACAGCGCAAGCACCCTTAACTGGCGATACTCTCTTCAAGTATAAATACATGACAAGATCCAACTGAAAGACAAACGGCGCCCTGCTGGTGTGGCTCAGTAGGTGAGAGAGGTGGCGTCAGGCAATGGAAAGCGGAGGGCTCCATTCTGGGTCAAGGGATTCCGGGTCAAGGGCGCATAGGTGGTTGCACATACCAGGTTCTATCCTGGCTCTGGGCAAGGTGCTTGTGGGAGGCAACCAATCCACGATTCTCTCACATCACTGTCTCTCTGTCTCTCCCTCTCTCCCCCACTCTCTCCGTCTCATGTTCTCCTGAAAGTGGCTGAGATGCCTCCTATTCATTCCTCAAAGGGAGGGGCGGGCGGGGCGGGGCGGGTGGGGGGGGGGCGGGGCGGGACGGGGGAGACCGGAGACGGAAACACACCGAACGAAGGGTGCCTTGGAGGTCATGGGAGGCAGAGGCTGAAGTGGATGTGAATAGAATGTGTATGCTTTTGTATATCTGGTTGTCGATCAGAGTGATTGGCGGCGGGGCTTTATTTTTTTATTTTATTTTATTTATTATTTTATTTTACTTTATTTTAGAGGAGGTTGCAGCGCGGGGTGGGGGGCGTGTGAGGGGTTGGGGGGGGGGTTGCATCGGCGCTTTTCAAACAGCAGAGGGCGGCGCATTGAAAGTCTGGATCAAAGTGTTTTTTTAGGAGGTTTATTTTTATTATTTTTATTTTTTTTAGCAAGTTTTTTTTTTTTTTTTTTTTTGAAAATGAGTAGGACAATGGCCGCAGTCACGCACAATACTCTGAGCATCTCCCAGCCTCAGAGGTAACCAGAGTCCTGGGAGCAGGGCCCCTACTGATCCATCTCGTCCGAGAGCAGGGTGGCATCGCCAGCAATAGACATGGGGTGCTTTCATTCCTAGGGCCGGGTGTGGCCGAGGTGTCAGCCGCTGCTTTTGTGCTGCTTTTGTTTCCGCCGCTCAGCCTCCTTCTCCTGAAGCCACTGCTCTGCCATCTTCCCCCAGTCGATGGCTGCGTGGCTGTTGAGCTTTGGCTGTTGCTGCCGCTGAGTTGTCCGGAGCCAGAGGAGGGCTGGGGCTGGGGCTGGGGCTGGGGCTGGGGCTGGGGCTGGGGCTGGGCAGACGGTGGGGTGGTGCTGGCCTGTAGCTACTGGTATAAAGAAAGAAATAAAATACAAAGTATTCTGTCTGTCAACATTTATTTGCTTTTTGGCCTCGCCCCGGATCAACCCAAATCACTCTGATCCACAACCAGAGACTAAGTCCGGGCCAGGAAAATATAATTATAAAATAAAATACAATACAATAAAGTAAAATAAATGAAATGAAATAAAAGTAAAATGAAATAAAATAAAATAAATAAAATATATAAGATAAAATGAAAAAATAAAATAAAATAATTAAATTAAATTAAGTTAAATTAGAAAAGTCCCGCCGCCAATCACTCTGATCGGCAGCCAGAGACCAAGTCCCGGCCAGGCCATCTGGTGGACCCAGCCTCTCTCTGTGTGTGGCCGGGTCCCCGCCAGAGACCAAGTCCCGCCCGCCCGTTTTGGTGAGCACAAGGTCATTCAGCCATTCATTCAGGAAGAAGTGATGGAGGCCTCGCTCAGACCCAGCTACGCAGGGCCCCACAGACTCGGACTAGTCATGCCCTCCCTCGGTAGGGCTAAGCTGTTTGCCTGCAGACAGATGGCTTCTCTCCCTAGGCTCCCACTCTTCACCCTGTTCAGAAGGGTACCCTCGCCCTGGCCCTCCACTTCTTCACCTCCAGCTTCCGGTCTTCCTGATAATTGACCCACTTATGCAAATTAATTTCACCTGCCTCAGCCTCAGTTTCCTCTTCCAGAAATGGATTAATGTAACCTACAAGGTGGCCCTGCTCCCACCACACAGGAAGCCCTCAAGGTGCCCTTGGCACCTGGGTCCCCCCAGGGCGGGGCCAAACCCTAATATCACATACACACACACACACACCCACACCCACACACCCACAACTGTGGTACACCTACATAATGGAATACTACGCTTCGGTAAAAAGGTAAGAAAAACAAAAAAAAAAAAAAAAAAAAGAGAAGGAATTCTTGCCAGCATGGATGGAACTGGAGAGCATTATGCTAAGTGAAGTTAGCCAGTCAGAGCAAAATGAATACCACATGAACTCACCCATTTGTGGAATATAGACAACAACGTAGACTGAGGAACAGGGACAGATCCAGAGACATCTATACCACCACTCTCTGCTGGGGCTGTTTGACTGCTGGTGGCCTCTGGCGTCCTGGGCTCAGAGCTAATATACAAAGCCATACACATTTTATTCACATCAACTTCAGCCTCAGCCTCTGTCTCCCATGACCTCCAAGGCCAGCTTCATTCCGTGTGTCTGCGTCTCCGGTCTACCCCCTTACCCCCCGCCCCCATCCCCCCCCCCACCTCCCCCCCCCCCCCCCACACACACCCACCCTCGCCCGGCCCATTCCTTACGAGGAATAAATACCAGGCGCAGCCACATTCAACAGAACCTTTCCTTGAGGTCCTTTCGGTGAATGCCACCTGAAGGGGCGAGCCGCGCGGGGCCGAGCTTGGAGCATGTGCACTCCCACCTTAAACTTGACGCCCAACCGGTGACGCTTTCAGTCCTGGGAGGGGGGGGGCGCGGCTGATTGGTGGAGCGGGCGTCTGATTTGGCTCCTCCCACCACGCTCTGGGGTATAAAAGAAAGCAGCGTCTTCTTTGCAGAGCTTCTCAGCCCTAGGCTTGTTGTCTTGGTCGTCGTCCTCGTTCTCCCAAGACAGCTTTCAGGAGAGAGATCTCGCCAAGAACCGATCCCGGGACATAGAAGCCGCTGGAGCACCTGGCTGGAACCTGGCTAGGCTGCTGATCAACTGAACGCTGTCTCCGTGTCATTTCTTCTTCGCCGACTCCGTCCACACGTTTGGGAACCCCTGGACCCGCTGGGCTTCGACCCCACCAACACGCGCGGCCGAGAAGATGTCTCCTACATGGCCACGCTTCAGTGTACCCGAAGCGCGGACGCGGTTCACGAAGTCTACCAGAGAAGCCCTGAACAACAAAAATATCAAGCCATTGTTGAATACCTTCAGCCAGTTACCTGGAACTGAAGATGAAAAAAAATGTACCCTTGACCAAGCTCTCAGAGGTGTTCTGCAAGAAGAAATTATAAACCATTCATCGTGTGAAAATGTTTTAGCTATTATTTCTCTTGCTATTGGGGGAGTAACTGAAGGTATTTGCACCGCATCTACACCTTCTGTATTGTTGGGAGACGTTTTGGAATGTCTCCCTTTGGATCAGTGTGACACAACATTCACGTTTGTGGAGAGAAATGTTGCTACTTGGAGATCAAATACATTCTATTCCGCTGGGAAAAATTATTTACTACGTACGTGCAATGATCTCTTAAGAAGATTATCAAAATCCCAGCACACAGTTTTGCGTGCACGAATTCAACTCTTTTTGGCCAGGCTTTTCCCTTTATCTGAGAGATCCGGTCTTAACTTGCAGAGTCGGTTTAATCTGGAAAATGTCACCGTTTTCAATACCAATGAGCAGGAAAGCACCTTGGGTCAGAAGCACGCTGAAGACGGAGAAGAAGGAATGGACGTAGACGACAAAGGTGAAATGGGTGATGACGAAGCTCCAACAACTTGCTCCATTCCAATGGATTACAGCCTGTATCGAAAGTTCTGGTCACTTCAGGATTACTTCAGGAACCCTGTGCAATGCTATGAGAAGATTTCATGGAAAACTTTCCTCACGTACTCAGAGGAAGTCCTGGCTGTTTTCAAGAATTACAAATTAGATGACACTCAGGCCTCAAGAAAAACGATGGGAGAATTAAAAACAGGAGGAGAACATGTATACGTTGCAAAATTTTTAACAAGTGAAAAGTTGCTGGGTTTACAACTGAGTGACAGTAACTTTCGCCGACACATTCTACTGCAGTATCTCATTTTATTCCAACATCTCAAGGGACAGGTGAAATCCAAAAGTTCAAAGGATGTTTTAACTGATGAGCAGTCACTCTGGATTGAAGGCACCACAAAATCGGTTTATCAACTGCTATCTGAAAACCCACCCGATGGAGAGAGATTTTCAAAGATGGTAGAGCATATATTAAACACTGAGGAAAACTGGAACTCGTGGAAAAATGAAGGCTGCCCAAGTTTTGTGAAGGAAAGAACATCAGATACTAAGCCGAGGAGAGCAGTACGAAAGAGAACAGCACCAGAGGACTTCCTGGGGAAAGGGCCCAACAAAAAGATTCTGAAGGGGAAGGAGGCGTTAACAAGCCTTTGGGATCCCTGCCCGGATAATATGGAAGCTTGTAAGTCAAACCCAGCAGGCTATCTGCCAACTTTGGAGGAATTCTTTGAAGAAGCCATTGAACAGGCAGACCCGGAAAGCATGATTGAAAATGAATATAAGGTTGTGAACAATCCAAATTATGGTTGGAGAGCCCTGAGACTGTTAGCACGGAGAAGCCCTCACTTCTTCCAGCCAACCAAACAGCAGTTCAAAAGTTTGCCAGAATATCTCGAAAACATGGTGCTAAAGCTAGCAAAGGAATCACCACCGCCTTCAGAAGAAATAAAAACAGGTGAGGGTGAAGACGAGGAAGATAACGATG
>NC_081843.1:0-55000 GCF_963259705.1 Myotis daubentonii | reverse complement strand
GCCATCCAAGACAACTCTGCCCTCCATACCGGGATGTGGTGGGGTGGGGGAGAGGAGAAGGTTGCCGTGCCAGGGAGTGGAAACCAAAAACCAAAACTTGACGACTCTTAGCGGTGGATCCTTCGGATTGTTCGTGGATGAAGGAACGCAGCTAGCTGCGAGAATTAATGTGAATTGCAGGACACATTGAACATCGACACTTCAAACGCACTTGCGGCCCCAGGTTCCTCCCGGGGCTACGCCTGTCTGAGCGTTGCTTGCCGATCAATCGCGTCCCCTGGGGTGACTTGCTCCCGGGGGTGGGCATGCGGCTGGGGGTTTCCTCCCAGGGCCCTTTCCCGGGCCATCTGTCCCCCTAAGTGTAGACTATGGTGTCCGTGGCTCCTGTGAGAGACGGGAGAGGCCCTGAAGCCACGGTATCCCTCTCAGGAGCTTCTTCACGCCGGACGCGGCCAAAGGGGAAAAAGGGTTGGGGTTGCGGGGCCCATCGTGGTGACGGGTCCCCTTACCCACTCCGGCCCTGTGGGGGTTGTGGCTCACACCAAGGCCGAGTTGTGCACGGGGTCGAGCCCCAGGGATGCTGCAGAGTCCTCCGACGCCGTGTGCTCCTCCCCACTGGCTGTGGCAGCGCTGTGTCACGTGCTGCCGGGCCCTTTGTGTGTGTCCGTGTGTGTGCGTGTGTGTGAGGTGGGTTTGTGTGCTTTGTGGGGCTGTGGCATCGTCGTGGTGGCCCCCGCATCCCCCCAACCCAGAGATCACCACCAACCCCCCTCGGAGAAGGCCGCCCGTTCTCCCGCCTTCTTGCCTCGCCCTGTCCTCCCGGTAAGGCAAGAAAGAGAGAGAGGTGGGACGTGTCGGCCATGGTGTCCCACATGTGTGTGGGTAATGATTCTCTCCCTGACCTTGCCTGGAGAAGCCTCGCTCACCAAGGCGTGTGTGCGCACATGCGCCCGTTCCGAGAAACGACCTCAGATCAGACTTGGCGACCCGCTGAATTTAAGCATATTAACGGAGGCAAAGAAACTAACCAGGATTCCCTCAGTAACAGCTAGTGAACAGGGAAGAGCCCAGCGCCGAATCCCCGCCCTGTGGTGGGACACAGGAAATGTGGCATCTGGAAGACCCACTCCCCCGTGCCTCTCCTGGAGGGCCCCAGTCCTTCTGATTGAGGCCCAGCCTGTGGATGGTGTGAGGCCAGTAGTGGCCCCTGGCGTGATGGGCCCGGGTCTTCCGGGAGTCGGGTTGCTTGGGAATGCAGCCCAAAGCAGGTGGTAAATTACCCGCTAAACTCTAAGGCTGAATAACGGCATGAGACTGATAGCCAACAAGTATAAGGGAAAGTTGAGAAGAACTTTGAAGAGAGTTCAAGAGGGAATGAAACCGGTAAGAGGTAAACAGGTGGGGTCCACGCAGACTGCTACCCGGCCCGAGCTCTAGCTTCAAGGGGCACCGCAGTGGCCCTCTTACTTGAACTGGTCATGGTGTAGCGTGTGCGTGTGTGTGCAGGGTGTGTGTGTGTGTGGATCCCGTCCCCCTTTGCCTCCAACACACTGGCTTGGGAGGGTCTGGGGCTGGCCCAAAGCAGAGTGAACAGGCTCCCGCTTCCAGGAAGCACAAGATGTTTCCTAGGGCTCAGGTGAAGAAGCAGGACGCCAAGGGACACTAGTCTAGGCAGGGTTGCAGTGACAGCAGCAGGCTTGGCAGGGTTGGTCATAGCAGGCCGATATGATGCCAGAGACTGGCATGCAAAGAAAAGTTCGAGATGGAGGTCTGTCCATGGGTGGAAACACAAATGGTACCAATTTGACCTTCCCTGGAAGAAGGCAGCTTGTCCTGCAGATGGAGGTGGAGACCCTTGGTATGAACTTATATATATGGTTTTTGGGGTTTGATTTGAGTTTTCACTGGACCTTTGCCGCCACGGGGGCTGGGTCACGTATCCAGCCACGGTTTGAAAACTGAGTGGGGCTGGGGCGCCTTTGGGGTTGCTTGAGTTTCCCAGGGCCCATGAGGAAGAGGGGTCAGCTTTGTCATCACTCCTCTTGGCCAGTGCATAAAAAACCTCCATAGACTCCAGCAATTGCATATGCAGGCTGCTATGAGGCTTTTTGATGGCCCCTTGAGGCAAGGTCAGGATGACTTTTCTCACCGGGTCTTGGTGAGATCTCTCCCCCAAAAGCTACCTTAGAGAACGAGGACAACGACCAGGACAACAAGACTGGTGGAAAGAAGCCCTGCAAAGAAAAACCTGCTTTCTTTTATAGCCCCAGAGCATGGTGGGAGGACCCAATTCAGCCCCCCCCCCCCCAGTCCCCCTCACTGCACCAATAGGCTGCATACAGGACTGAAAGCAGCACCGGTTGGACTTTAAGTTTAAGGTGAAACCAGGTTCGGGCCTGGCCATCTGGGCTTGCCGAAGCGTCAGAACGTTGAAAGGCTGCATCAGCGTGTTTTCTATGGAGGTTTTTTTGTTTGTTTGTTTTCCTTTTTTTTTTTTTTTTGAAGTTTTTTTTTTTTTTTTTTGAAGTTTTTTTTTTTGTTTTGTTTTGTTTTGTTTGGAGGTATTTTGTTTTTGTTTGTTTTTTTTTGTTTTGTTTTGTATTTATGATTTTTGTTGTTGTTGAGGGAAGTAGTTTGTTTGTTTTTTTGTTTGTTTGGTTTGTTGGTTGGTTGGTTGGTTGGTTGGTTTTGAATAGACCCATTTCTGTTTATTATGGCCAAGGTGAAAACGCCAGCTCCTCCACAACAGCTACCAGTAGAATTGATCCCCCAAATGACTAGGTACAGCACAGGTGTTTTTCGGAATTTTATTTTAATAAAATAAACGTTAAAGAGAAAACTTTGCATGAGTTTCCAATCCTATTTGAAAACGGAAGAAACAACTCCCCAATTGGCCACAGGTCCCCGCCAGCCCGCCCTCGGGAAGCACCGCGAGACGGTTTCCAGGCCTAGCTCCACCACGCACGCACTGGCTGGGTGGTGCTTTAGCTGGTGTCCATCATGGCGTCGGAAGCGTCCAGCTGGGCGTCCAACTCCTCGGTGCCCCCCATCGGGTTGTAAGCGTCCTTCTGGGAGTCCCACTTTTTGGTGCCCCTCAGCGCGCCGCCAGTGTTCACCTGGGCGTCCAACCTTTTGGTGCTCCTCATGGAGTTGTAAGCGTCCAGCTGAGCGTCCAACTCCTCCGCAGAGATCTGTTGCTGTGAATTGCGCCCGGTGTCCCGGCCTGTAGCCCGGCTGCCTCCGCGGGCGCGACTCGGCATGCCGCCGCCCAAGCCTCCAGATCCTCGGTGTGGAGTCACCCCGCCCCTGTTGACACTCTGTACCGGGCTGCGCTGCGTGTGTATCTGTGAGGTGACGAGCTGGATGTTGAGGGGACGGCCATCCAAAGGGGCGCCGTGGTACTGTCTCATGGCTTCGAGGGCGTCTGCCTTCCGCGCAAAGTGCACGTGGCCTGTTCCCAGGCTGCGGCCGGAGCGGTCGTAGTGGACCCCGGCCTTCTTCAGAGGCCCGAACTCCGCAAACAGCTGCTGGACGTCCTCGTCGGACACTCCGAAGGCCAGGTTGGACAGAAGCAGCTTCCCCCCGGTCACCGGGCCGGCGCCCCTGCCCAAGCCCCTGCGGCAGCGGTCGTGTTGCCACTCGTCGGGAAGCTGTCTCAGCGGCCTGCTGTAGGGCGCCGGCCGGTTCCTGCCTCGGTCGAGGGCCGCCCGGTTCCGGAACGGCCCGCCGCCCCGGCTCACTGGAGCGGTGGTTTGCGCTCCGCCATTGCGGCCTCCCTGGGAGCCGGCCCGGCCTCGGTCCCGGCCTCGGTCCCGGCCTCGGTCCCGGCCTCGGTCCCGGCCATCGGTCCCAGCCTCGGTCCCGGCCTCGGTCCTGGCTTCGGTCCCTAGCCCCGCCGCTGCCGCCCCGCTGGCTCCGGTTCGGCCCAATGATGTCGTCCAGAGACATGTTGACTTTGTCGGCCATGGCGGGCCGGAATCGGCCTCAGATCGAGCCCGTGCGGGAAGCACGCCGGCCCTTCCCTTGCCGCGGGCGCCGGAGCTGTTCCTGAGCGGGCCCCAGATGTTGGGGTCCAGGCCCTGGGATTCCCAAAGGTGTGGACGGACTCCTCGCGGAAGCAGAAATGACACGCAGACAGCTGTTCAGACGGAGACAACAGAGTTCAGACGCGCCTTCTTCAGGGCTGAGAAGGTCTGTGAACCATAGACCCTGCCAGGTGCTGCCGCCCCTTCTTATATAGTCCCAGAGCGGTGGTGGGTGGGAGGAGCCAGAGAGGCCCACCAATCAGCCGCTCCCAGGAATGAAGCGTCACCGTTTGGGAGACGCCAACCTTAGGGTGGGGCAGGTGGCGCATCTCAAGGAAAGGTTCTCCTGAAAGTGGCTGCTATGCCTGGGGTGCTTGACCGGCGGGCGCCTCTTGGGCAGGCTCCTCCGACCCGGGACCCGTGAAGAGTGTTGGCGGGTTTTATTTTACTTTATGTTATTTTATTATTATTTTTTTCTTATTTCTGTGCTCATTTCTCTTCATTCATTGCAATTGATTCTATCTCTCGGCAATGGACCCTTGAAAACATCCGTCCCATTTGCATGGGGGGGGGGAGGGGGGGTGTGCGGGATGGGGGAGGGGGAGACCAGAGACGCAAACCCACCGGACGTAGCGGCCCTTGGAGGTCATGGGAGTCAGAGGCTGAGGTGGATGTGAATAAAATGTGTATGCTTTCGTTACTTAGCTCTGAGCCCAGGACGCCAGAGGCCACCAGCAGTCAAACAGCCCCGTCAGAGAGCGGGGGTATAGATGTGTATGGATCTGTCCCTGTTCGTCAGTCTATGTTGTTCTCTGTATTCCACAAATGAGTGAGATCATGTGGTATTCAATTTTCTCTGACTGGCGAATTTCACTTAGCATAATGCTCTCCAGTTCCATCCATGCTGGCAAGAATTCCTTCTTCTTCCCACTTTATTACCGCAGTGTAGTCTTCCACTGGGTAGATGTACCACAGTTGTGTGTGTGTGTGTGTGTGTTCGTGTTGGTGTTTACTGCATTTCTGTGAAATGTTCCAGACACACACACACCCCCCCACTCCCCACACTACAGCCCCACGCCCCTAGAGGCTTTTCCCTGGAGGCATCTCCCTACAGAAAAGCAGCTTAGGGTTTGGCCCCTCCCTTGGGCGGGCCCAGGTGCCAATGGCACCTTGAGGGCTTCCAGTGTGGTGGGAGCAGGACTCCTCGGGGGATGTCCACAGGCCAGGCCGAGGGACCCCACCAGGGCATAAATCCGTGCACCAGGCCTCTAGTAAAAACAAATTGGAAAAAAAAAAAGATTAAGTAGGGTTCATTCCCTGGATGCAAGGATGGTTCAATGTTTGCAAATCAATCAATGTGATAAACCACATTAACAAAATAAAACATAAAAATCATATAATCATATCAATAGATGCAGAAAAAGCATTTGACAAGATACAACATCCACTTATGATTAATATACTCAATAAAATGGATATAGAAGGAAAGTATCTCAACATAATAAAGGCCATATATGACAAACTCTCAGCTAATATCATATTCAATGGTGGAAAACTGGACGTTTTTTCTCTAAGATCAGAAACAAAACAAGGTTGCTCACTCTTGCCACTGTTATTCAACATAGTACTGGAAGTGCGAGCCAGAGCAATTAGGGGAGAAAAATAAATAAAAGGTGTCGAAACAGAACTGACACTATTTGCAGACAACATGATTTTGTATATAGAAAGCCCTAAAGACGCCACCAAAAGACTATTAGAAACAATGACGAATACAATAAAGTAGCAAAAAACAAAAATCAATACACAAAAATCCACTATATTCCTATATGCCAGGGGTCCTCAAACTTTTTAAACAGGGGGCCAGTTCACTGTCTCTCAGACCGTTGGAGGGCTGGACTATAGTTTAAAAAAAAAAAACTATTAACGAATTCCTATGAGCACCACACATATCTTATTTTGAAGTAAAAAAACAAAACGGGAACAAATACAATATTTGTATTTGCATGTGGCCCACGGGTCACAGTTTGAGGACCCCTGCTATATGCAAACAACAAAATACCAGAAAAAGAAACAAAAAAATCCCATTTACAACTGCAACAAGAAGGATAAAATACCTAGGAAGAAATTTAACAAAGGAGGTGAAAGACCTGTACACTGAAAAGTATAAGACATTGTTGAAAGACACTCAAGAAGACACAAAGAAATGGAAAGATATTCCATGTTCATGGATTGGAAGAATTAACACTGTTAAAAATGACCATTACCTAAAGTAATATACAGATTTAACACAATCCCCATCAAAACCCCAATGGTATTTTTCACAGAACTAAAAACAAAAAATCCTCAGATCTATACGGAACCACAAAAGACCCTAAAATAGACAAAGCTACCTAGAGAAAAAAGGACAAAGCCGGATGTATCACACTGCCTGTCTTAAAATTATACTACAAAGCTAAAACAATCAGAAAAAGAGACATACAGACCAAAGGAACAGAATTTAGAGGCCAGAAATAAGCTAACACATACTAGTCTATGGGCAACTAATAGTTGACAAACGAGACAAAAGCACACAGCAGAGAAAAGAAAGTCTCTTCAATAAATGGTGCTGGGAAAACTGGAAAGCCACATCCAAAAGAATGAAACTAAACTGCTATTTGACACCATAAACAAAAGTTAGCTCAAAATGGACCAAGGACTTTAATATAAGACCTGAACCAATAAAATGCATAGAAGAAAACATAGGCACTAAACTTGTGGACTTTGGTCTCAGAGGGGCTTTTGTGAACTTGACCCCAAAGGCATGGGAAATAAAAGCAAAAATAAATGAATGTGTCTACTAGGACATCAAACTAAAAAGCTTCCACATAGCAAAAGAAACCAGCAACAAAACAAAAAGGCAACCAACTGAATGGGGGACGATATTTGCAAATGATACCTCTGATTAGGGCTGATACCAAAAATACATAAAGAACTCATACAACTCAACAACAACAACAACAAAAAAACACCAAACAATCCAATTAAGAAATAAGTTGAGGCTGAACAGACATTTCTCTAAAGAGGACAAATAGATGGACAATAGAGATATAAAAAGATGCTTAGCATGACTAATCGTCAGGGAAATGACAATTAAAACCACAATGAAATATCATCTCACCTCTGTCAGAATGGATATCAGTAAATCAAATAAGTGCTGGCGAGAATGTGGAGAAACGGGAACCCTCTGGCATTACTGGTAGAAATGTAAATTGCTGCAACCACTATAGAAAACAGTGTGGACTGGTTCCTCAAAATATTAAGAACAAAGCTACCACATGACCCAGCAATCCCTCTTCTGAGTATCTACCTAAAAAGTTGGAAAACATTTATTTGTAAAGATATGTGTATCCCTATGTTCACTGCACAAGATCCAAGATATGGAAACAACCTAAGTATCCTTTGACAGATGATTGGATAAAGAAGATGGGGTACATATATACAATGGAATACTACTCAGACATAAGAAAAGATGAAATACTCCCATTTGCGAGAACGTGAATGGATCTTCAGAATATTTATGCTAAGTGAAATTAAGACAAAGAAGAACAAGAATGGTATGATTTCACCCACATGTGGGATATAAGAAAAAACAAACAAACAAACCCCAAACTCTTAGAAACAGACAACAGAATGGTGATTACCAGAGGGGAAGTGGTAAGGGGGGAGAACAAAGATGGTAAAAGGGGTAAAATATGGTGACAGAAGATTTGACTTGGGTGGTGAACACACAAAAGAGTATACAGATGTCATAACTTGTATACCTGAAATTTATATAATGCCATTAATAACAAATTTATTGCTACCTCAATATACTTAATTTCAAAAATAAAACAAAAAGTGAATAATTTTTTTGACTTTTTAAAAAATATATATTTTATTGATATTTTACAGAGAGGAAGGGAGAGGGATAGAGAATTAGAAACATCGATGAGAAACATTGATCAGCTGCTTCCTGCACACTCCCTACTGGGGATGTGCCCGCAAACCAAGGTACATGCCCTTGACTGGAATCGAACCTGGGACCCTTGAGTCCACAGGCTGACGCTCTATCCACTGAGCCAAACTGGTTAGGGCAAAGTGAATAATTCTTATTACTGTATCACTTCTTTCTATAAGTTTCATATACCTCTAAAGAACTTAAAAATGGTTAATTCTCTCAAATACTTCTTCTATACACTTGTTTATACTATTAATTTTCACTATTTCTAAAGAAAATATTTGCTAAGTCAAAGGTTACTTTCAGCCTAGCAACTGTTAATAACTATCTCTCATTTGGAGTGGCCTCCAAATTAATGAGGACATCATTTAACTTGTACAAATTTGTTTTTAAAAACCAGGGCCCCTGTTTTTAAGACTTAAAGGTCTTTAAATAAAAAACAACCACACAAAAGCTAAAAAGAAAATCCAGTAACCCTAGTACCTTATAAAAATAAAGGGATAGATACAAATAAACAAATGAATTAAATAATTTTATATTTGTATGAGCCCACTTTGAACTATAAAATACTTTTACAATGCCTTTCATACATACCAGGTTAAACCAAATAAAATTAAGATGCCTTTTATACATATCACATTCAACCACATGAAATTACCATACTTTTGTAGGTCAAAAAGGATTGAATGTCAGTAATTTCATTTTATTCAACCTAATACATTCAATAGGAGAAAAAACTATATATATAATCTCCTAATATATAAAAAGCCAGGGGCTTTCACTACCAAAACAACCGGACTGACAACTGAAAAGCAGGCTGCGTGGGGCGACAAGCCCGGCAAGGGGGTTACTGAGGGACGACCAAATGAATAAATAGCAGGCTGCATGGGGCGACCAGGCTGGCTGGGAGGGTTAGTGAGGGACGACCAAATGCCTGAACAGTGGGCTGCATGGGGTGACCAGGCTGGCGGGTGAGGGGGCAGTTGGGGCGACCAGGCTAGCAGGGGAGGAGGCAGTTGGGGTGACCAGGCTGGCGGGGGGAGGGGGCATCAGTTAGGGGTGACCAGGCCAGCAGAGGGGGGCAGTAAGAGACGACCAGGCTGGCCAGGAGGGCAGTTAGGGGTGAACAGGCTGGCAGGGGGGGCAGTTGGGGGAGTCCAGGCTGGCAAAGGGGGCAGTTAGAGGCAATCAGGCAGGTGAGCAGTTAGGAGCCAGTGGTCCCGAATAGTGAGAGGGATGTCCAACTGCTGGTTTAGGCCCAGGGATCAGGCCTAAACCGGCAGTCAGACATTCCCGGAATGGAGAGGGTGCAGGCTGGGCTGAGGGGACCCCCAACCATACAGGAATTTCTTGCACTGGGCCTCTAGTATCTATAATAATAAAAACATGCTATGCTAATTAGACCGGACATCCTTCCTGACGACCTTCTGGACAAAGCCGGGATGCAAGAGAAGCCTGAGTCAAGGGTGCCAGAGGGAAGCTGGTGCCGGCAGCTGGGGGAAGGAAGGCCTATCCTTGCACAAATTTTGTGCACCAGGCTGCTAGTCTACACTAATAATAGACAAACATGGTAATTGACCATACCTTTGCTATGATTCCCATTGGCTAATCAGGGCAATATACAAATTAACTGTCAACAAAGATGGCGATTAATTTGCATATGTAGGTGCAATGCTGGGAGGCGAAAGGGGAAGGATGGAAGAAGCCGCCTGCTGCTGACAGTGATTGGAAACCCAGGCGGCCCCCAGGCCCATGATCAGAGAACTGGGCCGCCTTTGCCCCACTCCGGCCAGCAGCTGCCTCTTCCCTGCCTCACCTGGCTTCTCGGATCACTGACCGGTGATCAGAGAAGACCCAGAAGCCGGGCTGCGTTGCCGCCTGGGGACCCGATCTGCCCCGAGTCGGGAAGCGGGAGGCAGCTCTTCACCTGGAGGCTTAAGCCCACGGTGGGAGGCGCCATTTTCTGTACTGAAAGGCAGGGGGCGTGGCTAAGCACAAGATGGCACCATGTTTGCATATGGAGAGGGTCCGTGGCTCAGAGCGGGGCGGTCCCACATACGGAGAGGCGGGGGCGTGGCTCAGAGTGGGGCGGGGCTACGTCTGGAGAGGCGGGGGCGTGGCTCAGAGCGGGGCGGGGCTACGTCTGGAGAGAATGGTGCTGAGGCCCGGTGTTCGCCTTAGGAAGCGAGAGGCGGGAGAGGAGCGCCAGGTAGAGGAGGTGCGGCTTCAGGCAAGTGAAGGAAAAGGGCAGGTCGCCCAGCCGCAAAGCCATTCCAAGCTTCCCGGCCCAGGTTTTCAAATGTAAATATGACTTCAGATGTTGTAGTTGCACATAGTTTATTCCCTTCCCCTCATCTTGGCTGTTAAAAGTCATGCCCACCCCCTGGGCAGCCAGGCCTCACATTCATGGCAGATGAGGTTCGGTTCTGGGGTCACCCCTTAGATTTTAAGTGGCTGCTACACTTGGTCGATAGGAAGAGTGAGACTTTAGCCCTGAAAAGACAGAAGGCTTGGGGCAGACGGTTCCCTTGAGGGCTCAGCCCGCTTTCGGGCCATAGGCACAGGGAACGTCCAGGGCAGCGCCCAGAGCAGGCGTTCGTCTGAGCTCCGACAAGGCCGTTTTGCAGCCTCCCCTTCCTCTGTCCCAGGTGGTGGGGGCCGTGACTGCCTCGAGGCTGCTCCCTGGAAGCCATTCTCCCCTCAGCCTGTAGCTGTAAAACAGCACACACAAAGAGAATCATTTTTTGTGCCTCAGGTTAAAAAAAAAAAAAAAAAAAAAGATGCGTGACTCCTCACTGTGTTCATTTGTAAAAAAAAATGCTCTTAAGACCCCGGGCGGTGAGGCAGCCCAGCCCCAAAGAAAATATATGCACAACATTGGTCACAGACAACGATATGGTGACGGCCAGAGAGAAGTGGGTGGCAAGAGCTGGGTAGAGGGGGCAAAGGGGGGGAAATAGGGACATCCTACATAATAATAAAAGGCTAATATGCACATTGACTGAAAGGCAGAATGGCCGGTTGCTATGATGCACACTGGCCACCAGGGGGCAGACGCTCAATGCAGGAACTACCCCCTGGTGGTCAGTGCACTTCCATATGGGAAGTGCCACTGAGCCAGAAGCTGGCTCATGGCTGGCCAGTGCAGAGGTGGTGGCAGGAGCCTCTCCCACCTCCATGGCACCACTAAGAATGTCCAACTAACGGTTTAGACCTGATCCCTTGGGGGCCTTAGCCTTTAGTTGGACATCCCCCGAGGGTGCCCTGGCTTCCAGAAGGCGTCTGATTGCAAGCTTAGCCCTGATCCCCCGGGGAGTGGGCCTAAGTTGATAGGTGGACATCCCTAAGGCGTCTTGGACTGAAAATGGGTGCAGGCCGGGCTGAGGGGACCCCCCCAAGTCCACAAATTTTTGTGCACCGGGTCTCTAGTATATATATAAAAGCCCAAGAGACCATTATGACCGAACGACTAGAACAACCGGTCGACCAGTCGCTATGGCGCGTACTGACCACCAGGGGACAGGCACTCAACGTAGGAGCTTCCCCCTGGTTGTCAGTGCGCTCCCACAGGGGGAGAGCCGCTCAGCCAGAAGCCAGGCTCACAGTTGGCGAATGCAGCTTCAGTGGCAGGAGCCTCTCCTGACTCCGTGGCAGTGCTACTGAGCAGAGGTGGCAGGCACAGCGGATCGGGATGAGTGCGAGCAGCGTGGCACCGGGCCCCTGCTCAGGCTCCTCCCTGGTCACCTGTCAGTTGGTGCACTGCTACATCCCCCGAGGGGTCCCTGAGTGTGAGAGGGCGCAGGCCAGGCTGAGGTAAACCCGCTCCCCTGTGCGCCAATCCGTGCACCAGGCCTCTAGCTTAAAATAAATGGCTAAAGATTGCAGGGGAAAGGCAAATAAGGGGTTCTATGTTCGTCACGAAATGCTGATCTTTGAAGGACGGGGATCTCATCCTTCATCTTTGTACATCTGCAAAATGCAATAGCACCAAGTCTAAGCCATCTTCCCTATCAATGCAGAACAGTATCACACACATGAAAAAATTACCGGCAGTAGCTCTTTCCCTGCTTTAAATCATACACTATTGGCGACTTGCCAAATTTTTAGTCCCTGTCTTGAAAAGATGCCATTGAAAGATAAAGTGCGTTCATCAAGGTCTTTTAGGAAAAAATTCAAACTATATTCCACATTGTTGCCAACATAGCACTGCCCAGGAATGAATGACATGAGCAAGATTTTCATTACAGCTTCATAGATAGGAAATAAAAAGTCAGCACAAATGGGACATACGAAGTATGGTTGTTAGGGAAGGATTATGGTGAGCCTCCAAGGGCAGGTTAGGGAGTTTGGGCTTCACTTTGACCCTAATGGTGACCCCTGAGTACTTGTGAGAGAGGGTGCCATGTTATAAAGCAAGGGTCCTCAAACTATGGCCCGTGGGCCACATGCAAATACAAATATTGTATTTGTTCCCGTTTTTTTTTTTTTTTTTACTTCAAAATAAGATATGTGCAGTGTGCTTAGGAATTTGTTCACAGTTTTTTTTTTAAACTATAGTCCGACCCTCCAAAGGTCTGAGGGACGGTGAACTGGCCCCCTGTTTAAAAAGTTTGAGGACCCCTGCTATAAAGGTAAGAAGTTGACACAGGGGATGAGGAGGTGACAGGTGGAAGGCCGTGCAGAAAGGATTCTATATAATAAAAGGGTAATGTGCAAATTGACCGAACAATGGAATGACCGGTTGCTATGATGCGCACTGACCACCAGGGGGCAGGCACTCAACGCAGGAGCTGCCCCCTGGTGGTCACTGCACTCCCACAGGGGGAACGCTGCTCAGCCAGAAGCCAGGCTCACAGATGGCAAGCACAGCAGGGGTGGTGGGAGCCTCTCCCACCTCCTTCGCAACGCTAAGGATGTCCAGCTGCCAGCTTAGGCCCCTGAGGGGCTCCCAGACTGCTAAAGGACACAGGCTGGGCTGAAGGATCTCTTCCCCCACCTCCCGAATGCACGCATGTTGTACACTGGGCCTCTAGAACTACTATGAAAGTTAAGAGGAAAGGGAATATGTTCCTGAACTACACAGGCAGCCAGAATGGAAAGAGAGAAAGGGTCAAAGAAATGAAAAATGCTGGAGCTCCCGTGATGTACATGCTGGTCTTGAGAGCAAAGGATTTTATGCAGATATGAAAGCCAACAGAAACAAACAAAAATGTGTTCAGAATACTTAGCATCACATTTGGGAATTTTAAATATGATATTAATAACAAAATTCAGCTAGATTTTCTATAGTAAGCTTACTCAGGAATACTGCAAAGTAATACCAACAAGGACGAGCCTTAACCAGTCCCCGAATACATTCATACCAGAAGGACCCCCTCAGAGAGATTAAGTGACACTATCCTATTACATACTCACAATTGGATGGATTATATATTTATTTCAAGTCTCTGACAGCAAGAATACTGAGTTTTCGATACACTGTTTATTATAAGAACTGCTATTTGGCCCCATGAGTACAATTATGTAAATATGGACTAATGGACAGAGGTCTGGAATCAATAATTTTGCCTTAGCTTGCCAATCACTTTCTTTTAGTTGAGGTGAAATTCCCATAGCATAAAATCAACCATTTTAAAGTGAACAATTTAGGGGCATTTAGTACATTCTCAATATTGTGCAACTACCACCTCTATTTCCAAAAGCCATTCATTTCTTAAAAGGAACAATGAGACCACTCTTACCATATGTGATAACATGAGGATAGCGTACATAACTATTTAAAAAATTGGTGATCACACTAGGCCTTTAACTGACCACCTACCACACACACACACACACACACACACACACACACACACACACACATATACTGTTGCCTCTATCACAGTTATTTAAAGTGTTGTTGTGGCAGGAATTTTATTCTAAATATAGGCTCCTGGAGTTTCACAACATATTAAATTCAGAAAATGAATATAAACTCTACTAATATCTTTGATACAAATCTTATAAATGGATCTCATATTCCTTTTATATAAGTACCAGAAAAAGCTCTTAATTTTTTAAAAATTTCTCTTTATCGTTGAAAGTATTACAGATGTCCTGTATGTGTTTTTTCCCCATTGACCCCCTCCACCCATTACCCACCTCTCCCAGGCTTTTCCACCCTATTGTCTGTGTTCTTGGGTCATACATAAATGCATATAAGTTCCCCAGAGAATCTTCCCCTTCCACCCCTCACCCCCCCTTTCCCTCTGAAGTTTGTCAGCCTGTTGCATGCTTTTACGCCTCTGGATCGGTTTATTTTGTTCATTAGGTTCCACAAATGTGTGAGATAATGTGATACTTATCTTACTCTGACTGGCTTATTCAGATTAGCATAATACGCTCCAGGTTCATGCCCACTGTTGCAAATGGTGAGTTCTTTCTTTTCTTACAGCTGTGTAGCATTCCAGTGTGTAAAGGTGCCACAGCCTTTTTATCTGCTCATCTCGCTGATGGGCACTGGGGCTGTTTACAAATCTTAGCTAGTGTAAATTGCACTGCTATGAACATAGGGGTGGATATATTCTTTCTGACTGGTGTTTCTGGATTCTTAGGTGATGTTATTTTAAGACAAACAAGGCTAAAAGAGACTTCAATGTACATACCTTATTGGGATAGCTGGCTGCTTCCTCCCCAAATTGGCTTCAAAGAGGAAGCCTTCCACAGCAATAAATAAAAATGGTGCAAATGTCACAATGTTCCCGCATCCTGGATGCTTCCTGCATAGTGAGGGACAAAAGAAAAAGGCACAAACCACTGAGATAAAGGCCACTATGACCTGTTCTATTGACAGTTCAGAGTAACAGGGAGATAGATTTCCATTACCCACTGTCCTCTCAGTTTTCATGTCCCATGAATCACATACATTTAGCAATATACCTCACAGAGAAGAACGTCAAGCCTTATTTCACTCTTCCAGGCCATCACGAAGGACCACTCTGATACACTCTTCCTGGAACTATGACACAACCTTCCTAATAAACTGTAGGCAGTTGGTCAGTCAGATGTCCTTTTTGAGATCTTCACTTACGTAACCAAGAGGACTTCATTCAGGATCCTAGTCAGCCTGTACAGCTCATGCTCAGGTCTCCTAGAAACATTTCTATATCCTCCTGAGCAGGAATCTCCAAGACTACAGTCAGTCAGGCTCATGTCCAGGGACATTGCCTTCACTCCTGTATAGGGGCAAAAACTGGTTCTTAGGGTGGGAGAAAGCTTAGTATTTTGTAAGTATAAAGTACAGATATATGTACCCCTCTCCTTACGAAAGCCCACTGCTGTATGCAGAAATCTCAGTTTACAAAAGGCATAAATGAGTGACGATTTATTTACACATTATTCAAAGCATTCTAAATAGAAGCTTCCATAATGCATGAAAACATTCCGTAAAGTTAGATTTATCCACAACTTCTCAGGAACAAACCCATAAAACAAGGCAGACCTGCACTGAAATAAAAGCTGTTAGAGGGGAGGGGAAGCCTGAATGTGCTTCACACTTTGCACCACGTGAATCGCCTTCAAATCCACTTGAGGCAGGTGGAGCCATCACCTCCCCACCCCACTTTTACTGTTGAGCAAACAGACTAGGGAGATCAAGTAATTTAGCCGAGTGCTCATAACTAGTAAAGAGGACCTTCAGCTGCTAGCATAACTGACGTCACACAACCTTTCAGAAGATTTAATTTAATGGCATATTCAACACAAATGTGACAATATTCTTCTCTGATCTTTATTTGGCTGGCCTGATTTTATCACATTTTTATATTTTAAAATCAATTTCTATTTGTTAAGTTGTATGAGTCCTTTAAATATTTTGAAAATTAACCCCTTACCATATATATCTGTGGCAAATATGTTCTCCCATGCAGTGGGCTCCCTTTTCATTTGTTGGTGATTTCTTTTGCTGTGCAGAAGCTTTTTATTTGATGTAGTCCCATTTGTTTATTTTCTCCTTTGTTTCCCTTGCCTAAGGCTTAGGACATCTATCAGCAAACATGTTACGAGAGGTATCTAATATTTTGCTGCCTATGGTTTCTTGCAGAATTTTTATGGTTTCATGACTTACATTTAAGTCTTTTATCCATTTTGACTTCATTCTTGTGTATGGTGTAAGTTGGTGGCCTAGTTTCATGTTTTTGCATGTATTTGTCCAATTTTCCCAACACCACTTATTGAAGAAACTATCTTTACTCCATTATATGCTCTTGCCTCCTTTGTCAAATATTAATTGAGCATAATGGCTTGGGTCGATTTCTGGGTTCTCTGTTCTGTTCCATTAATCTATATGCCCGTTCTTGTGCCAGGACCAGGCTGTTTTGAGGCACAGTGGCTTTGTAGTATAACTCGAGATCTGGTCTTGTGATCCCTACCACTTTGTCCTTCTTTCTCATGATTGCTGCAGCTATTCATAGTCTTTTTTGGTTCCATATAGATTTTGGAATATTTGTTCTAGATCAGTGAAATATGCCATTGGTATTTTAAAGGAATTGCATTAAATTCATAGATAGCTTCCAAATAATCCAATTAAAAAATGGGCAAAGACCTAAATAGACACTTTTCCAAAGAGGACATAAAGCTGGCTAAGAGACACATGAAAAAATGCTCAGTCACTAATCAACAGAGAGATGCAAATTAAAACAACAATGAGGTAGCACCTCACACCTGTCAGAATAGCTATCATTAACAAATCAACAAAGGACAAGTGCTGATGAGGCCATGGAGAAAAGGGAATCCTAGGACACTGCTGGTGGGAATGCAGACTGGTGTAGCCACTGTGGAAAACAGTATGGAGTATCCTCAAAAAATTAAAAATGGAACTGCCATTTGACCCAGTGATCCCACTTCTAGGAATATATCCCAAGAAACCTGAAACACCAATCAGAAAGAATGTATGTACCCCTATGTTCAGAGCAGTACAATTTACAATAGCGAAGATCTGGAAACAGCCCAAGTTAGATGAGTGGATAAAAAAAGCTGTGGTACATTTATACCATGGAATACTATGCAGCAGTAAAAAAGAAAGATGTCTTACCCTTTGGTATAGCATGGAGGGACCTGGAGAGTATTATACTAAGCCAAATAAGCCAGTCAGAGAAAGACAAGCATCACATGATCTCACTCATATGTGGAATGTAATGAACAAAATAAACTGATGAACAAAACAGATCCAGAGGCATAGAAGCATGGAACGAATCGACAAATCTCAGAGGGAAGGCAGGGTGTTAGAGGGGGTGGAGGGTGGGAAGAGATGAACCAAAGAACTTCTATGCATATCTGCATAACCCATGGACACAGACAATAGTGCAGTGAAGGCCTGGGGTGGGGGTCAATGTGGAAAAAAGGGGGACGTGTATAATACTTTCAACTATACAGATAAATTAAAAAAAGAAAAGAAAAGAACAGAAATCATTTAAAAAAATGATTTCCAAAGTAACCTTCCTTTGAAATGTACCAGCTTACAGCAGGATACATTGCTATATCCCTCGCCACCTACTCTCAAGAACGACAAATGGCTCTGCCCAGTGTGGCTCATTTCATTGGGCCTCCTCCTGTGCACCACAAAGCTGCCGGTCAGATTTGAGGTCAAGGCAATACCCAGGTTTTGGGCTGGACCCCCGGTGGGGAGCGTGCAGGAGGCAGCTGATCGATGTTGCACTTTCATATCGATGTTCCTCTCTCTCTAAAAATCAATAAACTATTCTTTTTTTTTTAAATACTTTATCCTTTAAAAAGAAAAGAGTGACAAATGACAGATCTTTATCAACACTGTCTGCATAGCAAAATTTCAAGCTCAATAACTGCAAAAATTAACCCCACACAGAGTTTACCTTAAATAAACTGGTTGCTTCAGAATGGCTTAATCAATGGTATCAGGAAAATAAAATACATTTTTAGTGAGCACCACATGAGAAACTGGGTGACCAAAACCTATAGGCTGCTCAAGTTCAAAATTAACAGGTTCTCAACCTTCCTAATGCCGCGACCCTTTAATACAGTTCCTCATGTTGTGGTGACCCCCAACCATAAAATTATTTTCATTGCTACGTCAGTAATTTTGCTACTGTTATGAATCGTAATGTAAATATCTGATATGCAGGATGTATTTTCATTGTTTGCAACACACAGGTTGAGAACCACTGGACTAGGAGTTTAGATACCCTGGATTCCAGTTTTGTCTCTGCCACTTACAAGAAGTAAAAGACGATCTAACTTCTTGGGAACTGTTCCATTTTCAGTAAAACAGACATTATAATTCTTGACCTATACTGGACACATATTGTCCTGAGGGTCAATGGAGATAACGTGTGGACTCAGAAACATGATGGTAGATAGCGCCATAAGTAGCATTTTTACAGCAGGAGGAGGAGGTCCAGAGAAGCGAAATGATTTGAAAAGGTCACCCAACCTGGGTATGACAGAACCAAGAATGAAGTTCATAATTTCGAGATTTTTCAGTCCTGAGCCTTTTTCAGGACACCTGGTGCTTTTTCTGTAACAGTTTGCACCCACTGAACGTTGCACATTATTACTCAACATTATTTGCATGCCATCCTAGTTTCCCTTTGGTGAAGCCATTCTTTTCTTTTCTTCCTTTTCTTTTCTTCTCTTTTTCTTTTCTTTTCTTCTCTCTCTCTCTTTCTTTTAGCTAACATTGCATAAGTTTCAGGTGTGCAACATTAAAATTTGACATCTGTGTGTAGTACCTCCTGCTCACCACTGGAAGCTTCCATTTGGAACCCCCATTCTTTTTTTCTCTTTTAATTGAATTTACTGGGGTGACACTGGTTAATAAAACCATACAGGTTTCAAGTGTACAACTAAATAAAAACACCACCTGCATCCTGCACTCACCACCCAAAGTCAAGTATATTTCTGTTCCCACTTACCTCTTCTTTGCCCACTTCTACCTCCCAACCCCTCCTTTCCACCTGGCTATCACCATACTGTTGTTCCTGCCTATGTGTCATATATATATTTTCTTAATCCCTTCACCTTTTTTCACCCAGCCCTCAACTCTCCTCCCCTCTGACAGCTGTCAATCTGTTATGTACCTATGCTTGTGTTGATTATATTCCACATATACCTGAGATCATATGGTATTTGTCTTTCTCTGACTGGCTCATTTGACTTAGCATAATACTCCCCAGGTCCATCCATGCTGTTGCAAAAGGTCAGATTTTCTTCTTTTTTTACAGCCAAGTAGTATTCCACTGTATAAATGTACCACAGCTGTTTTTATCCACTCCCCCAATCTTAATTTAGAAAGTTAGGTCTCAAAATACATGCCTCCCAATTTAAAGACTAATATCTTAAAGCTATAAATGCTCTCTTAGGTCAATCAGACGGACCATATACATAAATAAGAACTGATTCACCTACATCACTGAGAGGTAATGTTTCAGCGAAGTCCTCATGGCCATCTGATCAGTAAGGATTGCAAAACAAATGCTTTGGAGGCACTTTAATACACATGACACTTTCTTTGCAGTGTGTGCAAAACCAGACTGCATTATAAGTCGAAAAGCTTTGCTTTAGCCAAACGTGGCATTATTACCCGAGAAAAGAGCTAAAGGAACCTTGGGGTCTGCCACAAGCTCCTGCCAACCTGAGGCCAGTCACGTGAGAAATCTCCCCGGATTCAATCCCCCGGTGTGTGGAAAGGGGGTGATGTCAACAACACCCCGAGTGTTTCTGCGAGAGATGCTGTGAAACTATTTGGTGGGACAGCGGGCGGAGCGCAGGATGAAGGAGTGGACTCTCAGGGTTCCAGGAGCGCAGAGCTGACCCCGCGACGCGTGCGGACGGCTTTCTCGGTGCAGCCCCGGGAACCGAGGGGGGCACTCACATGACCAGGAGCTCCAGGAAGATCACGTTACTGCAGCAGCCAGCGAACACCAAGCCCACCGCGAAGAGCGGGCGCGGGGAAGGGGAGCGCGCGCGGAGAAAGCGCCCGCCTAGACCACTACCTCGGCGGTGGCACAGAACTTCGTCCCTTCCCGGAGCGCCGCTCTGCCCGGCGCCGCCACCAACGCTCCCGGCCAGAGGAGCTGTAGTTCACTGTCAGCCCCGACCCCATTCATTTGAGGGGGCGCTCTGGTTCCAGCCAGACTACATATCCCAGGATGCCGCGCGCCCTTTACGCTGTGCTGGGACGTGTCCCGCCTCTGCTGGGACCCTCCACTCCAGAAGAGAGAGCAGCGAGGTTCTCGTCATGCCTCTCGCGATAGGAAGCCGCAGGGTTTGCTGGGAAGTGAAGTTCAACCCTGCCAAGGTGATTTCTGGCGAGTAAGCCAAGGGCTCAGAGAGGGATGCCAGCGTCCCAGTCTCAACAAACACAGCGGCGGCACTAGAGCTGCAGATCTGTGATTGATCGCTGGCGGCGTTCTAGCATCTGAAACAATTCTGAATGGAGTGAAAGCAAAAACTTCTCTGAACTTACTCTTCTACCTTTTGAAAGGAGCATTGGAGTCAGAAAGTGCTGGGATTGAATGTTGGCTCAGCTGCTAATCAGCTGTGCTATCTCAGGCAACTTCTTGAAGCCTTAGTCTCATTATTGGTAAAAACGGGAGCAGCAATGCCCATCTCACCGCTTGTTGTGAGGGTTACAAGCTATGATCACCTGGGGATCTTGTTAAAATGTGGATTCTGCTTCATTACACCTGCAATTTGCCCTGAGATTTTGCATCTCTAGCAAGTTCCCAGGTGCTGCTGATGCTACCCGTCTGTGGACCTCCCTTAGAAGAGCAGACACCTTTAAAACAGTCTTCTCTGGAGACTTCTCTACCCCACCCCATTGACTTTGGGACCTCCTGCCACTCAACGGTTGCTTAGTTTTCTCCTTCCCCTAAGCCTACAATCATGCTCAAAGTAATTTACCTTTCTCCTTCACTTTACCACCAAATATCTCTAAAGACTAATCTATAGTTGTTAGGTCGGAGAGAGCCCAGGATCAGATACATGCAAACATGTGATGAGACAATGGACTTCCCCTGGAATTTCTCACAGATCAACGTGCCAGACACAGATACTGGCTTCTTCTCCCTTAATCCACATACCCCCACACAGATACTGACTTCTTTCTGAATACCCCCGCCCATCCCCTGCGGCAGAGAATTCCTCAGCTCATGTCCCTGCCCCTCACCCAACTGCAGTATAAAAAAAGCTCCCCCTCCCTGTTGGTGTGAATCCACGTGCCCTGTCCTTGGGGTACATGGGTCTCCTGGGGATGCAGAAATAAACCTTTTCCTTTTCTTTCTTTTCTGATTCACTGGACTCTCTATTTCTTGCGCCGCCTCCTGAGCCATCTAACCTAACAATAGTCATAGCCTTTTTTATTCTGATCAAAGCCAGATTTTTAAAAATAGTTTCGTTTTGACTTCTACTGACCTCTTTGTCAAAACCATTTACAGCAGGTCTCTGAGTACCGTTTCATTTAATGTTGTTTAGTTATAACGTTCCTAAGATGCCATTACAACTTAATTCTTGCGTGTATCAGTTAGCCTATGGCAGCGATTTTCAGCCCATGTGCCGTCAAAAGCACGCTGGTATGCTGCAAGAATTTTGAAAATGTGAAGCACCTGACTATTTAGTCGGGACACTAACCTCTTTTCCTTTAGATTAACAAATTTTTAAAAATGACAACAGCCAACACAACAATAGCTGTCTGGTGTGAATGAACCAAAATTATACCTGTTTTCTTTTTGTCAGATTGACAAAAAATATAAATATTTTTGGTGTGCCACAGAATTTTACTAATTAGCTTGTGTGTGCCATTACATACATTGTTTCACTTGAAGTCACAGTTTCCAAGAACCTATCAATGATGTTAAGTGAGAACTTACTGTACCAGTCTTACTTGATCTTGCAAATGGTTTTGACAATGAAACTCAATGTTCTGAGATTCTCTTGTTCCTCTGCTCATAAGACACAAGTCCCATCTTTCTCTTTCTACTTCTCTGACTAACCTTTTTTTTTTTTTTTTCTTTGCAGGCTTTTCCTTCTCTGTTCACTCAAATTCGCCTTTCAGAGTTCCATCATCTGTCCCTTCCGTTTGTCCAAACAAATTCTATTGGTGATCTCATCTCTGCAAATTCAAACATCACCATATGGAACGGTGAACCTACACATGCATATATGTACAGCCCCAATGTTCCCCATGATTTAAATCAAAGTTTCCAACTGCTGACTTGACAATCTTCGACAATGTGATGTCTGAAGGGAGGAACTTTCTGTTCACAAAAGGTTTCTATGTGTAGCTTTTCAATTCATCATCCACAGCTTCTTCCTCTATATGTCCAGCGCTCCATCCATCCCTAAACCATGCCCAGAATCAAGGGGCACTGCTTCACCACCAAACCGGCACGGCCTCACCACCAAGCGGCCTGAGGCCTTGGTGGCCTGTCACCACCGCCGCCGCTGCCGCCACCGCCGAGGCTCCCGGACGCTTCCCCACCCGAATGCTCCGCGCTTCTCTCACCTTGCTCTCCCTTCGCCTCTAGTCTCAGAACGGGGAGAACAGGCCCGGAAACTGCGAAGACCAGTTCTTCCTGTCTGTTCTGCCCGGTGCGGCTCCCGAGATGGCGGGGTCCAGCGGCAGCAGGTCCAGGGGTTCCCAAAGGTGTGGATGGAGTCGCCAAAGAAGAAATGACACGGAGACAGCGTTCCGTGGATCAGCAGCCTAGCCAGGTGCTAGCCAGGTGCTTAGCGGCTTCTATGTCCAGGGACTGGGTATTCGCAAAATCTCTCCCGTGAAAGCTCCCTGGGAGAATGAGGACGACGAGGATGACGACGACGACGACCACAGCCTGGAGCTGAGAAGCTCTGCCAAGAGGACCCTGCTTTCTTTTATAGCCCGGGAGCGTGGTGGAAGGAGCCAAATCAGCAGGCCGCCCGCTCCACCAATCAGCCGCCCCCAGGACTGAAAGCATCACCGCTCCAGGACCAGTAGAGGGCGCCACTGGCCGGCCGAAGCGATTCCCGGGGCTTCGGGAGGACTTGGGAGATGGGTCAGGTGCCCAAGGAGGTGCGCAAGGCTCCATCTCCATGCCTCGCGGGGCGGCATCGCCGTTTTCTGCGTTGAACAGGGGACCATACATATTTACACAGGCTCGGGTGGGGCCGGGACAAGCCACAAGGAAAAAAGGCCACAGTAAAACTCCTAGACGTGGGCCACTCGTTTCATAGCGGAACTTGTGCTGCCCGGTGGGGCTCCTGAGATGGCGGGGTCCAGTGGCAGGGGCGAAGCCAGCAATGGGAGCGGGGGATCCCCTTCCCAGCCCTAACACCTAGGTCAGAGGCATTATGCCTGGGCAGGTGCTGAGCCAGCAATCGCAGTGAGCAGGGGCGGAGTCAGAGATCGTGGGCAGCTGGGGGTCCCCTGCGCAGGCCTAACTCCTTGGCCAGAGGTGTTAGTTCTGGGCAGGGGCGTTGCCAGGGATCACGCCAGGGATCACGAGTAGCAGGGCAGGAGCTGACCAAGGTGGGAGCTGGGGGTCCCCTGCCCAGGCTTAATGCCCCGGCAGAGGTGTTAGGTCTGGTTAGGGGCGGTTCCAGCAATTGGGAGTAGCAGGGGCGGAGCCGGCGATGGTGGGACTGGGTGTCCCCTGCCCATGCATAAGGCCTTGGCCAGAGGCATTAGGCCTGTGCAGGGGCAGAGCTAACGATTGCGGGGAGCAGGGAGGGAGCTGGCAATGGCGGGGAGAGGGGCAGAGCCAGTGATCATGGGGAGCAGTGGTTGAGCCAATGATTGAGGGAGCTGGAGGTCCCCTGCCCAGGTCTAATGACTCTGCCAAAGGCTTTAGGCCTGGGCAGGGGCCAAGCTGGCAATTGGTGTGAACTACAGAGGAAACACCTTTTCTGAGGGCTCATTGGCTTAGCTTCCTGTATGCCACTGGTAATATTCTTAGTAACTTGGGTAATAAGAATCCAAATAGGTGATCTAGGGTTTTTTTTTTTTTACCGCACTCCTGGAGAAAAAAAGGAAGGTCCGCTGCTATAGGGTTAAGAAATGGCATATCCTGTCCTAGCTGGTTTTGCTCAGTGGATAATGCCTCAGCCTGCCCACTGCTGGGTCTGGGTTCAATTCTGACTGAGGGCATGTACCTAAGTTGCAGGCTTCTCCCTGGCCTGGGCCCAGGTCAGGGTTCATGCAGGAGGCAACCAATCAAAGTGTTCCTCTCACTTTGATGTTACTCTCTGTCTTTCACTTTCTCTTCCACGTTCTCTAAAAATCAATGGAAACATATCCTCAGATGAGGATAAAAAATATAATAAAGAAATGTCATATCCTATGAAAGACACATCTTGAAAATGCCTAAAGAAAGTTGTCATTTTTTCATGGTGAAGGGACTGGAGTCCGTGTTGATAAAAACACCTTGGTGGCTCCGGGGACTGGCAGTATTTGCAACAGCGGGGTAATGGGGCTGATGCCTTCCCCTGACCAATCCGGTCGCCTCCCAAAAAGGGAGGCCAGACTGTGGCTTAGGCCCGCTCCCCAAGGGGAGCAGGGACCAGGGAGTAGGACATCCCCTGAGGGCTCCCAGTATGTGATAGGGGGCAAGCTGGGCTGAGGGAACCCCCCTCCAGTGCACAAATTTTTGTGCACCTGGCCTCTAGTGTATGTATATGTGTGTGTGTGTATATATATATACATATACATATATATATATATATATATATATATATATATATATATATATATATACATTTTTTTATTGATTTGAGTGAGAGAGGTAGGGAGAAGAAGAGAGAGGTAGAAATATCAATGAGAGAGAATCATCGATCAGCTGCTAGAAATATCAATGAGAGAGAATCATTGATCAGCTGCTCCTGCACACCCGTATGCAACTCGCGCATGTGCCCTGACCAGGAATTGAACCGGCAGCCTCTTGGTGCATGGGTCGATGCTCAAGCACTGAACCGCACCAGCTGGGCTTTCAAATCATTCTTGTTGATCTTAACAATTTCTTTTTCATTAGATTTCAAATAGTAACCAAAACAATACGTTTTCACAGAATGCCAGCCAAAAGCAAGGCATCATCTCCCCTCAGAGGGGATGGCAGGTGTATTTTGTGGTCCTGCCCAGTAAGGAAACTAACCATAAAACTGGTCCCCTGTCAGATGCTTTCTCAGGGAGGCTTGCTGGCCCTGGGCCACACAAGCACGGACCTCCAGCCCCTTCCGCAGACACGTGGTCTCCATGCTTTCGACAAATACTGTGTAGAGCCCAAATCGCAATGTCGTCAGTGTGTGATTTGGATGGGAGTGTGGATGGGAGTGTGAAGTGTGGTCATGAGCCGGGGCTGAATTGAACATTCAGCTTCCTGTGTCTCATCCAGCTTTGCAGGACTGATTATTTTTCCTGTGGCTCCTCTCGTTGGATAAATGTTTGGAGCTGTCTTCCTGTGGGACAGTGGCTCTTCTGTGGGCGAGATCACGGGACACAACAAAGTCATCAACAGCATGGACATCAAGCAGACCAGGCCATACTGGCTGGTGACAGGCAGTGACGATAACTGTGCCACCTTCTTTGAGGGGCCACCATTCAAATTCAAGTTTACCATTGGCGTAAGTGGACTTCTCTCTGGAGGGTGGCTTTGGGTGAACTTTGTGGTTTGTAGTTGAAGCCAGTGGAGCCTAAACCTGTTAGATGCTGATGGCAGAGGTCACGGCGCACACCATTGGTGTGTTGACAGAAAGCAGGGTTTGTGAGGGGATGCCACATCATCCCCATTCCTCCTAATCCTGCCCAAGGACGGCGTGGATGTTCCAGTTCCAGCAGGAGGGGCCCTGCATAGGGCCGGGCTTCATTCTGGGATGCAGTGTGCATTCTGGGGTGGAAGTCCGGAGCACCTAAGAACCATGTGACTAGACCAGCATCCTGGCCTGCAGCTGTGTTAGCAAGGGAGCCCAGGGCTGGCTGGCGTCAGCCTGCTCTCTGGTTGGGCCATCTTGAGACCAGCTCAGCCACCAGGGTGACAGGAGGTGGGGCTCCAGAGACATTCAGATTTGTTTCTAGCGCCTTCCCGGAAAGGTGAGGGGCAGGGACACAGCTGTAAAGTGGCATATGAGAGGAATTAGATGCTATAAATGCCATGGTGAAATGCCCCAGGTTGTGGGGTATCAGTCCCAGCTTTCCACGTGCTCCTGGCTGGCACAAAGGCTTGACCTTGGCTGACAGCAGATGGCTGGCTGGACAGCAAGTGGCCTAAGGAAGATTAGAACAAGCCTTTGTCCCTTTGGTGCCAGGAGAGGCAGGTGGAGGGCGGTCTCCTTTGTTCTCGGCACAGCTGAGGCAGGTGAAGGGTGGGGAACTGCCTCTTCAGGTGCCCTTCAGCAGAGACCTGGCAGAGTGGGAAGTCAGGTGTGGGAGGGGCAGCAGCTAAAAGAGAGCCAGGCGGCATCCCCAGGTCAGGGAGGAGCCGCGTCTCGGAGCCCCGAAGGGAGGAGGTGATGGTGGACATATGTGTCTTAGCCTGTTTCTCTCCAGGCCCTCGGGACCAGAGCACAAGGCAGGTGGGCCCAGGGAGGGCTCCCAGAGGGGACACCTGAGCTGTGGCTAGTCCACCTGTGCACACTGGAATCAGGCTGTGGAGCCCGGGTCTGTCCTGTCAATGACATGGACTTGGGTGCCTGACTTAATCATCACCTAATTGCTTCACGCCTCCATTTTCTCAGTGGTGAGAGGGAGGAGATTACAGAGGGTGGGGAGGCAACGACAGGAGAATTTGGGGAGCTTCAGTAAGTGCTGCTTTGACTAAAGGTCAGCAGGAGGGGACCAGCCATCCAGGCCCTTCCACATCGAGACCGCAGAGGCTGAGCCCACAGCTCGTGCTGTGACCCCGCAGGGCTGATGCCCCAGTCCAGTAGGTGGCAGCCAGGTTGGGCAGCCATGAGATGCTCAAGTTTGGAACCCTCCCCAGTTGCTGCCCAGACCGTTCCTTCTTTGTCCCAGCCTCTCCCACGGAAAAGGCTATTTTTAGCCCCCCTCATTGGTTAAAGGACTGTTGGGGCTCCCTCCCTCTTTAGGTTAATGGGCTATTTCAGGAGCAGACAGCAGTCTCCTGCTCTTCTGGACAATTGGCTCCAATTGCAGGAAAGGCTGAGAGGAGTTTTTAAAGCCACCCAGACTCGACCGGGACTTGGAGTGGGAGTGGCATTTGTCTGTGGGGCCCCTCACTGGAGCCTGCATGGCTCCCGGGCCTGCAGGGCCAAACCAGCACCTGCTGTGGGCCGTGTCCCACAGCGTCAGGGGCAGCTGAGTGCTGTGACTGAGGAGACAGGGACCGGTGCTGGGGGGGCGGCCTTTCAGAGGAGAGGTGGTGGACGTGTGGAGTCAGGAGGGGAGGGCAAGGGCCTTTCAGGAGGGCGTCCTGACTTCAGTGAGCCAGGTTGTATGGGGGGTGCTTTGTTCTCTCAGGGAACCAGTGAAACTGCAGTTTAGGACAACCCATCGGTGGCTCAGTGCTTCTAGTCTACAGCCTGTTCTTCCCCAAGCC
This sequence comes from Myotis daubentonii, assembly GCF_963259705.1. NCBI lineage: Eukaryota > Metazoa > Chordata > Mammalia > Chiroptera > Vespertilionidae > Myotis > Myotis daubentonii. The sequence goes on along the minus strand of NC_081843.1, from coordinate 27,461 downwards.
CCGAGGCCTGCCCGCTGTGGCGAGCTCCCAGTTCTTAGGGAGGGAGCCCTGCCCCCTCTTTTTTCTTTTTAAATTGTTTTTATTGATTGATTTTAGAGAGGCAGCATAGGGGAGAGAGAAACATTGATTTGTTGTTACACTTATTTATGTATACCTTGGTTGATTTTTGCACATGCCCTGACCAAGGATCAAACCCACAACCTTAATATATTGGGATGACACTTTAACCAACTGAGCTACCTGGCAGGGCTATTTTTTTTTTTTAACAACAGCCATACTAATGGGTATGGAGTAGTATTTCATTGTGTGTGTTTTTTTTCCCTCCTCTATTATCATTTTATTTCAATAGAAAGAAAATGACTGAGGAAGTATAATTAATTTGACATAGATAATTCTGGGCTGAGCATTTAAATATCAGAAGCATTTTAAGGCTATTATTAAAACTCGTGGTTTTAACATCAGTGCTTTTAAAAACTCCCCAGGTGAGCTTGGCTGGCTTGGCTCAGTGGTTGAGTGTTGACCTATGAACCAGGAGGTCATGGTTCAATTCCCGGTCAGGGTATATGCCCAGGTTGTGGGCAGCTGATCAATGATTCTCTCTCATCATTGATGTTTCCATCTCTCTCTCCCTCTCCCTTCCTCTCTGAAATACATAAAAATAGATTTAAAAAAAATAAAAACTCCCCAGGTGATGCAAATTCATGGTCGAAGTTAGGACCAATGTTTAAAACTTGAAGTCCAAAGAGGAATTTTTTTCTGCAAAGCCCAGGCGGGGCTGGGTGTGCCCTGTGGAGGCTGCACCTCCCTCCATTTTATGTGAGCTTGGTCCACTCCATGCTCCAGCCCTCTCTGGACAATAGTCTTTTATCTCTAGAGTCAAGACAGTGACTGTCCCTGAGCCATGGGCCACCCCTCTAGTGGTGAAAGAGAAGATCCATCTGATCCACCAGAAATCAGAGTTTGCGGAGAAGAGCATGAAGCATTTCTCAGGTAGGTGGGCTTGGGGGAAGATAGAAGGTGCTGCTCCCTTCCTCCCAGAGATCCATGTAGCCCAGAGCCCCCAGGCATCGCTTCTCCATCTCTCATAGTCTTCTGACTCTGCCTTCAGCCTCCAACAGAGGCAAGAGAAAGGTAATAACAGGCCCTCACAGGTTCTGTGGGAAACTCCTTTCACTGGATCAACCCATCAGACCAGAGAGGCCCTGGTGCCTGGGAGGAATGGGGTTATAGCCAAGCAGAGGAGTCAGGTCCTGAGCATATGGGTTCTTGTCTTTCCTTGTTGTGGGGATCCAGGTAGACTTAGCCCTCTGAATGGGAATGCTCAGGATTTCCCCCCTCATCTCTTTTTTCTCTGTAGTTCCAGAACTGATTGAATCTCAGGCACATGCCAGTAAGTGCCAGATCAAGGCGAGTGGTCTTGGCCTGATGGATTCCTGTCCATGTTTTTTGGAGGTGGGGTGAACCTGAGGGGATGTTGCCCATTGACTCCCCGCTAGGTATTCTAATTCTCTCTGCAGTTAATGTGATTCTGGATGCAGAAACTGCCCACCTCAACCTCATCATCTCTGATGACCTGAAGAGTGCTAGACTTGGAAACAAGTGGATCCCTATGCCTGACAGTCCAGAAAGATTTGATAGCTGCATTTTTGCGCTGGGCTCTCTGAGCTTCTGCTCATGGCCAATTCCTTCTCACAGGAGGCCACATCGCATGTTTCTTTACATGTCCTCGGATGTATTCTGCCGGAGAGGCATGGAGAACTTCCTTTCCAACTTCTCCTAGTCAGGAAGAGTCAGATATTTCTTGCCTCATTCTTGTGAATTATTGTTTGCTTCCAGAAGAAATATCTATTCCTGGAAAGAAAAAAACACTTTTATCCTCAAATGGCACTTGAGCTGTTTTCAGCACCAGAGGTTGACAAATCTGAGAGCATATTTATTAATTGCGAAGGTAACACAGAAACTGCCTGGAAGGTAACATTGTGAAACGAAGACGCTATTGCTTCCTTGTGAAATTGTAAGACTTTGCCAATAGAGTAAGATAAAGGGATTTCATAGCATCAAATTAAGTATCATGCGAAAGTTTTTTTGCAGCCTCATCCATAGCAGCAAGAAATAATTTAATCTTGTCGGCCAAGCTAGAAGGCCATTGTTGTAGCATGTCCTCAACCAAGGCAGCAGCAAGCAGATGCACACGAGATCGAAGTGTATCAGCAATCGCCAGAAAGTGGTTGAAAGTCATCAAGCATGAGCAATCGTTAACAACTCCGAGAACTGGAGATTGTGTGAAATGACAAGTCATGTTTCCAACTTTTACCATAAGGTAGTCATGGTCTGAAAATGAGGCCTTGATCACTGCATCCTGTAGGACTAAGTGCTTTTCTAAAGTATCTGGAAAGGTTTTATCTTGAAGTAGATTTGGGATAGATCTTTTAAATTTTGTCATCAATTAATCTGATGCTTTTCATGTTGACGCCACTGCAGACCAAATAAGAGTTGTTTCTGGTCAGAATTCACCATTTTTTTAAAAAAAAAATCTGAACAATAAAGATTTAATTTAAAAAATTTTTAAAAAAAGAAAAATGACTTTGTGGGTTTGTGCATACATTTAATAAGTTTTAATGACATTGAAGGCATATTATTTTTTCACATTTAAAAAGTCATTTATTAATCAAGTTAAATACAAATAAAAGTATATTGAAAAGTCTAACTATTGGATCCCTTTGAAATATTTATTCTGGGAAGAAGTATCTTCCAGACTTAAGGGAAAGGATAAAATACGACCCATATTAAAAGTTTTTAAACAATAAAGTACATGGTAAATTCAGAAATAAAAACAAAAACGTACAAGCTATTAAAGTATGAAACCAAAATGTTCATGTCTTTTAAATGCCTGCGTGTACTCACATGAGGGCCAAATTGTCTACGTCCAAGTTAGTAAAAAGTCTATCAACACCATTTTAATGTATCATAGCTTGTGTCACAGAGAAATAACTTTAGAATGTGTTGAGTGTGTAAATTGTTCACACTTCGCAAATATATTCTATGTATGGACATATTCACTTATACTTAATGAAAAAATAACATAATTTAAACATCTTGATTTAAGAACTGATGGATGGGTTCAGTACTCTCTGCCTGTGCCTTTCAGACCAGGCCCCCATCTTCTCAGAGAAAAGTGCAGATGTTGACTATGGGCACTGTTCCCAGCATGCACTCATTTTCCCCAAAAATTCTTAAGTCAAGGTGTACTCATTTCCCCATTTGGAGACTGAGGGGCGCGGTCAGGGGGGGGTCTGAGGGGCGCGGTCGGGGGGGGTCTGAGGGGCGCGGTCAGAGGGGTCTGAGGGGCGCGGTCGGGGGGGGGACTGAGGGGCGCGTTCAGGGGGGACTGAGGGGCGCGGTGGGGGGACTGAGGGGCGCGGTCAGGGGGGTCTGAGGGGCGCGGTTGGGGGGGACTGAGGGGTGCGGTGGGGGGGGACTGAGGGGCGCGGTCAGGGTGGACTGAGGGGCGCGGTGGGGGGGTGAGGGGCGCGGTAGGAGGTGTGAGGGGCGCAGTGGGGGGGCTGGGGGCACTGGGGGTGGGGGTGGAGGCGCCCTGAGGAATGGTGGGGGCTGTGCCGGGAGGAACCAGGTTCAGGAATGGCACCCGCGATCCCGGAGCAATGCACGCGGGAGGAGGCGCCTCAAGGGGCAGAGACGTCACAGGCTGAGAAGACGGGCCCCCCTGGAAAGGATCCGGGTCTTTCTGGCCAGGAAACTTGGGGAGCTCGGGTGAGAGGATTTGGGCTCCTGCGCAGAGATTTGGGGTCTCAGGGACAGGCTCCAGGGTTTCGGGTCTCGGAGGTGGGGATTTGGTCTTTCTGGGGTGCCGTGGTTAGGGAGCCCGGGCTCGGGGTGTGCTGGGTCTGAGCTTTGGGGGATTGAGCGTTCCTCTGGGCACGGAGCCCGGGGGTCCTCCGGGTTAGCGGACTTGGGGTCCGTGGAGGCTGACAGAGTGGGTGCCTCTCGGGAGGACACCCCGGTTCTTCGGCTGGGGGTTGAAGGCCGGCGGCAAAGGGGTTCCCACGCGAGGCCCCCGTTTTCCTGTCCGTCTCCAGGCCACGCTGCGCACCTGGCCAAGGTCCCCTCAAACCCGCGAGCTCCTGGCCTCACGCCCCCGCCCTGAGGAGGTGTGAGGCGGGGCTTGGGGGAGCTTCCCGCCTCCAGAGCACGTCAGCGGCAGCCGCCAATCAGTGCTGCGGTCACGGGGCCCTGCCCGCCAATGGGCGGTCAGAAACGCGGAAAGGGCGGGTCGCAGGGTGGAGCCTTCCTGCCAGTCAAGGGCAGAATCCTGTGGAAAGAGCCCGCCCCGCGCTCCCAACCCCCCGTGCTGATTGGCTGCCCTGGGTCCTGCGTGTGTCTGTCAAGAAGCCTTTAGCCAAGGCGCGGCTGCGCGGTGTCCAGGGCTGGGATTCCTGCGGTGTCGCTGAGAGACCCCTGGGGAGCCGGGAGCCCCCAGCCCGGGCAGGTGTTGGGGTGACGCGTCCTTCCTGCGGCCTGACCGAGTCTCTGTTCCACCCGACGGAATTTAGGTCCCGGACTGTCTTCCAGGAGCATGTGTTCGCCTCCTTAGGGAGAGGACCAAGAGGTAGGAGGGGAGTTGCATTCTGGGAAACAGGGATTACCGCTAGACCAGAGGTTCTCAACCTGTGGGTCGCGACCCCTTTGGGGGTCGAACGACCCTTTCTCAGGGGTCTCCTAAGACCATCGGAAAAACACATATATAATTACATATTGTTTTTGTGATGAATCACTACGCTTTAATTATGTTCATTTTGTAACAATGAAAATACATGCTGCATATCAGATATTTACATTACGATCCATAACAGTAGCGACATTACAGTGATGAAGTAGCAACGAAAATAATTTTATGGTTGGGGGTCAGCACAGCATGAGGAACTGTTTGAAAGGGTGGCGGTATTAGGAAGGTTGAGAACCACTGCCTTAAAGGAAGCTGTCAGCCAATTCCTTTGCGAAAACGATCCTCTGCTTCCCTCTTGTGGCCATTCAAAGAATAACACCTTGTGCTTCTGTCCGTGGTGCTGAAATGTTAGGTAATCTCCTGTGAATTTGATGAAAACTTCTACCCAAAACAACCACAAACAAACAACAACAACAATAATTCACAGAAAACCCTACAAAATCATCGAGGCTGTCCAGGGTGCAATTATTCCTTCCCTGGATGGACTGAAGTCACGGGTCTGGCTTTTGCATCCCTTCCTGTCCCAGCCCTGCAAAGGGAGGCCTTGGCTGCTGCAGTGACGTGGTGAACCTGCGCGTTCACTATGTCAGTCCGGAACTTAGAGGCTGCCATGATTGGAGCAGTCAGTCCTGGGGAGGCCGTCGTTACCAAGGCAGCCAGTACCCGACAGGTCTCCTTTCCTGAGGCAGCCGGTAACCCGGCAGTCGCTATGATTGCGGCAGCCAGTTCCTTGGATGACACCATTATGGAGGCAGACAGTCCATACAGCGAGGCGCAGGGGTATCGCAAGAACGTGTTATTCCCACTAGACCCAGCGGCCTCTGTAGGGCATTATTGAGGCAGCCAGTACCCTTGCGGTTTCCATTATTGATGCAATCAGTACCAGGGAGACTGTCATTGTTGATGGCACCTCCAGATGCAGGGTTATCATGGGAACATGTTAGTAGCAGGAGAAAAAATTTCAATTTAAACTTTTGTATTGAAACACAGTGTGTTTTTTTAAAATATGTTTTTATTGATTTCAGAGATCAAGGGAGAGGGAGAGAGATGGAAACATCAATGATGAGAGAGAATCATGGATCAGCTACCTCCTGTATCCCCCCCCCCCCTCCCCACTGGGGATCGAGCCCATAACCCGGGCATGAGCCCTGGCCGGGAACTGAACCAGGGACCCTTCAATTTGCAGGCTGTCACTCTCCCCACTGAGGCACACTGGCCAGGGTCACAGTGGGTTTTTTAGAAATATACATTTCTACTATTTCAGAAAGGAAGAGAGAAAGAGCAATGATGAATGATCATCCTAGATTGGCTGCCTTCTGCCAGAAGAAAGAGTGACATTTGTTCTCATCTGCTAAGCAGAAGGAATAGGCCCTGGCCAGTGTTGTTTGCTGGTTCGAACTTCGATGCCCAGGGAAGGGTCGCTGGTGGGATTCCTGGTCCAGAGCACATACCTGGGATGCAGGTTTTATGGCCAGCACCGGTCTGGGCTCCTGTGGGAGCCAAAGATGCATGTGTCTCTTGCATATTCATGTTTGCTTTTTTGTTTCTTCTCTATCCCCTCCCTCCCTCCCCCCTTCCCTCCCTCCCTCCCTCCCTCCCTCAGTCTCTCTGTAAAAAACATCCTCTGGTAAGAATTAACCAAAACATAAACAAGAAAAAAGTACCAAGAAGGAAAAGATTTAGAGGGTGTGAAAAAGCAGCATATCCCTAAAGAAAGGCATCATGATGAGCAGAGCATTCAGCTCCACTGATGTTTTTCCACGCGATGTGTCTATAAGATAAAAATAAAATGTCCGAGTGTCCCTCAGCGGCAAAGTCCTGACACAACACGACGAGGCCATTCTAGCGCGGTCCTTGCAGGGTCTCCCAAGCCACCACGTTGGGGCGAGGCTCTAGGGGGCGAGGCCGGGGAAAGCAGAGAAAAGTGAGGCATGAACGAGGTGGGGAATGGACAGAGGAGGGTACTGCACGTGCCCCCCTTTACTGTCTTGTGTCGCTGCTCTGAGAGTCCCCCCACTGAGAAGATGGGAGCAGACTCACCTGGTGTTTGTGACGGAGGGACACACAGACTGAGGGACACAGAGACCGAAGGACAGACAGATAATCGAGGCCGCAGTGGCCTGGAGAGGTGACATCCGGGAACCTGTGGCCACTGTGCTGGTTCCTTTTATCCTCCCGGATGTACCTTCTCAGAGGTTTTTGACTCCAGAACCCTGGATTCCATTTCCACAGACAGCACCTACTTCATGGTGACTCTGCACAAAACCCAAGACCTCACTGGACATCCATTCACACATCAGTTGTTCGGAAAGTGATCTCAAACTTATTCTATATAGTTATTGTATGCATGAAAAATAAATCAGAGCCAAGCAGTCATTTGTGTGATGTATTCTACATTTGTATTATACATACATTTTATTTTAGAAAATGACATTTGTTGTACAAAGTTGCCTTCCGAAGTGTAATTAAATGAGCATGTTTAAAACTTTGTATGAGTGAATGTTTTACTTGGGAAATGTTTAGAAACTTGGTAAGTTTGAGTGTGTATCGCTGCCCAAGGAACTGTTGGGGGTCATGTGTTGTCACCAAAGCAGAATGTTTGCTAAATGACGGTCCCCCTTTTAGAGACAGCATTCATGGTTTGCCTTTCATTCTGTTATGAACCTATAGGCAGAAGCTAGAAGTAGGCTTGTACTGATGCCACAGCTCCCACCTGCTGTGATGATGGAAACAGGCCTGATGCTCCAAGCAGCATGAGAACACCAGCAAGGTAAAGGTTCTCATCCCCCTGGCATGTAATCTACCCAGCCAGGGCCGCATTGTATTTGTAGAAACGGGTCATCCAAATAGCACACACAGCCCAGCAAGCGACGCTCAATGACTGAGTGTTGAACTATGAACCAAGAAGTCCCCTTGATTCCTGGTAAGGGGACGCATATCACCTGATTATTTCTCTTTAGGTCCCTGTCCCTGTGTGTCTCAGATCAAGAACAACAGATTTAACATAAAACTGGAAACTGTCAAATCTGCTCCTATCCTCCCCCCAAAACATACCAGATTTTACTGAAAACACCCAGGACTTGTCTTTCTTAGTCATAGTGAGAATTCCAGTCCATGAACGTTCACAGTATCTCAGTTTAAAACCTGTGTGCACATCTACACCCAAACAGCGGAGCATCGCATCCTGGAGAATTTTCCATTTCCTTCCAAAGGAAGTGAGATGTCTCACACTGGATATGGAAACAAATGGTAGAAAAAGCTGGGCATGAAGAGAAAGGCTAATCATTGCAACCTGGGAAAGATGTATTCAACAAATCAAGGCGTGACTAGTCAAACCAGATCCTTCCTGTATGTGGAGGTTTGGGCACGGGGACACCAACATTTTTAATGTGAATGAGGACTTGCTTGTGCAAACCTTTCATTCAACCCCTGAGAGATACTCACCAGAGGTGCTGAGACACTTGGAAATGTGTGGTCTTCTAGTGTGAGGCAGGGGGTGGGGGGTTGCTCCTCCTGACCTGAGCGAGAGAGCCCACCTTCCAATGTGCACAGGGCCCCTGCTTGGGTGTCAACAGCTCCATGACTGTGGGCTGGCTCCTCACGAGTCCAGTGAGACCCTCAGAAAACAATATCCCAACTGGCAGATTTCTCCTGGTCCTGAGGTGTGTCAGGATTGGGTTGATGTGGAAAAGGCGAGTGTGAAGGTGTGGCTCAATGGTTTCTTCTGAGAGTTTCAGGTCACCCACCTAAGCCCTCAGTCATTGTGGGGAATGAGGTTCCCATTCTTCACATAGAAACGCCATCATTTTTTAAAATATATTGTTTATTGATTTCAGATAGAAAGGGAGAGGAAGGGGGGTGGAGAGAGAGAGAGTGAGAGAGAGACAAACATCCATAATGACAGAGAACCATGGATCCACTGCCTCTTTCAGGCCCCACACTGGGGATCAAGCCCACAACCCAGGCATGTGCCCTGACCAGGAATTGAACCCTGACCTCCTGGTTCATAGGTCGATGCTCAAGCACTGAGCCACGCCAGCCGGGCAGGAGAGGGAAGGTCATGGTCCCAGGTCGTGGGTTTGGTGCCCACTTCAGGAGCCCTCCTCCAGGAACAGGTGCTGAGCTAGGTCCCTCAGGCTGAGGGGTGACGGGGCCCTCACCGGGTGTGCCTGATCCCTGCATTGACGTCTGCTCTGTTGTAAGGAAAGCGGAGCCTCTGGTTGCTGTGGCCCCCTCGCCTCCCCAGGCAGACGCTTACCTGCTTGCTGGAGCCTCGCTGGACTCCCACCCGTGGGCCCACGAGGGTCGATGCTCCTGGCCTCGGTGCACGTTGCCTGTGAACCGGTGGCCAGGAATGACCAACACGGCCTGCCTGCTCTGCTCACGCAGGTCATGGCCCATCAGACTCCCCGTAAGAAACGTGCAGTTAAGGATTTCAGACGGGTCAGGGGAGGCTTAGACCCGCGGACCCAGGTACAAGGCCAGGCACCAGGAGCTGCTGCGAGGTGGGCGTCACACACACTGTGAGGTGAGGTGCTCTGAGCAGCTTTCAGCAGGGTGGGGAGGGCCTGTGTCCTGGTCACTCTCAGTGCCGCCTGCCCAGGCTCAGTGGGAGGGGGCGGCCGGGGGAAGGCGCATGCCTGACCCCAGGCCTCCTGCTCAGGCAGCCGAGTCCACCCAGAGCAGTGGGGCTGCTCGAGCTCTGAACTGGCTCCCGGGCCCACACCCTCTGCCTCTCTTGTCACCTCAAGGTCTGTCAGACGCTGTTCACCGAGAGACGCGCTTTCTATCCACCCTGAGCCAGAGGTGCCGGTGCTGACCCCACTCTGAATGACACTCCAAAGGCTGGGTCACCCTCCCCCTTCATAGATTGGAAAGAGGCACAGAGACGTTGGGAGTCTTGCCTTAGGTCACATTGTTGTGAGGGCAGAGCTGAGACTCAAACCCTTGTGGACAGACCTGGCGCCCACATGCTGTGCCCCAGGCGAGATGCCAAAGCTACACAGGCAGCAAGAAGAGGGCAACCAGTGTCCAGGCAGAGGCAGCACAGGTGTGTGCACCGGCACACGGGCACACGCACGCACACACACACACATGCACACACACATGCACACACACACCTGCACACAGCCTCTCTGGCTTTCACCTCTGAGGCTATAGAGGTCGAAGGAATCAGGGGAGGAGCCAGGAGAAGCCAAGGGTCTGGTGGGGGCTATTCCCGTTCCTGGTGAGTCTGTCTCAATCCCTCTCCCTGGCAGGAACCTCACTGGACTGACGCCAGATTCCGCCTTCCCGGGTTCAGGTCTGTGGCTGAGGGTTCTCTGAGGCCCTCCTGGAACTCTGCTTTCAGTGATAAGAGGGATGAGGCATGTAGGCTTCAGGTTTGTATGGACACAAACTTTATTAAAATGAGGCAAAAAAAAAAAAACACCCATGGGGGACATTGGTGTTGACATCCCGGCAGCACTTACGGACCGGTTTGTCTATTGCCTCTCCTCATAAAAGTGGAGGATGTTTGACCAGTTACTTCTGTACTAATTACACTCTTGGGGAGGGAAAGGAGCCAGCAGGCTTCCTCTGAAGCCCCTCAGAGCTGGGATATGAGGTATGCGGTGCCTACACTTGACCTACAGCTGCTGAGGTGCAATTGAGAGCTAACGAGTCCCTCACCCTCCCTGCAAACACCGGACTTCTCCCCTGGGTGTGTCCTCTGGTGGCTGATGAGATGTGACTTCTGTATAAAGCCTCGCCCACACTCCCTGCACACATAGGGCTTCTCCCCTGAATGTGTATATATAATTCACTAAGATATCTAGGTATCTAAATGCTGAAAATTTAATGGTTTTCACATAAAAATGATATAATGATTTTATTTTGCTTATATACATGAGAGAACAATATGGAAATAGCCAGGAATATACAGGGGGAAAGGATTTCATTTAATTTCACATTAAATAGATTTTCAAATATATCTGCAAACCAGATAATCAAAGCAACGTGGTCCTGCCACAGTGATTCACAGGCAGAGCAGTAGAACAGAGCAGTGTGTATTTACAAGTCCATATCTTTCTCTGTATCTATGTATGTGGCTACCCACATACCTTGTTGTTTTTGTTCATCCTCACCTGAGGATATTTTTTTCCATTGCTTTTAAGAGAGAGAGAAACCTATTTGAGAAACAAATTAGTTGGTTGCCTCCCAAACACACCCCAACTGGGGGCAAGGATCAAACCTGCTCCCCAGGTCGGTGCTTGTGATCAGGAATTGAACTCAAGACCTTTTGGAGGGTAGGCCAATGGTCTAAACACTGAGGACAGCAGCCAGGGCTATCCAGGTATCTCTATATTCCTTTCTTTCTATCTATCACCTATCTATCTATATCTATCTATCTATCTTTCTATATATCTATCCCTTCATTCATACATCCACTCATCCATCCACCAACCCTGAAAGCTAAATAGGAGATTCAGTTGAACCTGAAGCAAAAGGAAGGAATTTAGGAATTTCCAAGAACAAATGCAGACACTACTTGGAGCAGCAGTGCTCCAAATTATAAAACATTTATTCCATGCAGGCCCTCGTTGAAATGAAACAGCTAAACTTAGAAAATATAATTTTATTTGAAATTAGTAAGAAAGTCTCCTAGAGATGTCAGAGTTAAATATACATGTATAAATATTGCCTGGTACATGATGCTTCCCACTGTCACGTAAAGAATGGCAACTCCTTTCTCACACCAGATGTAGTGTAAGAGTCCAGAGGTAGAGTTCTTGCAGATAATGTAGGACTCACAGGCTCATGGTGGCTCCCGACCAACTCTGGCAGACAGAAAATGAGGAAAGCAAAACTTCTTTCTTCACAAATACTCAGTCCAGTGCAGTGTGCTCCTCACAGCTGCCCAGTCATCTGTTTGTTTCAAGATCCTTCATTGCTTGGGGCTCCTAGAGGGAGTGGTACTGATGGTGTAGGGCAGTGATGGCGAACCTATGACACACGTGACAGGTGAACTCATTCTTTTGGTTGATTTTTCTTCTTTTAAATGGCATTTAAATATACAAAATAAATAGCAAAAGTATGTCTTTGTTTGACTACGGTTGCAAATATCAAAAAATTTCTATATGCGACACGGCACCAGAGTTAAGTTAGGGTTTTTCAAACTGCTGGCACGCCAAGCTCAAAAGGCTGGCCATCACTGTTGGAGGGGAACCCAATACAGGCTCAGATATATTTCTTCTCCCAGCAGGAACTTCTCTTCCCTGGTGTGTGGACCTGATATTGGGAATTTTGTCCCAATTCCCCGCTTGCCAACCCATCCTACTCTGTATTGAGAAGGAGGAGGAGAAAGGAAGGAAGTAAAACAATAAAACAGGGACAGGGAGAAGAGCCCTGCACTATACATAGATGCCCAAGACGTCCGCTGGGAAGTTCTCTGTCCCGCCACCTAGGAAGGAACAAAGCTCAGTTGGAGTCTGAGTGAGAGGTGTCCTCCGAGGAAGAGGAGCTGGAGCTGCTGGCGTCTTCATCGCTACTGCTGGAGTCTGAGGAGCTGCTGCTGTCTGCCTTTCCCCCATGTTCCTTCTTTTCTTCAGCTCCCCGTGAGGAATGAGAACAGTCCCCATTTGTCTCTGAAGACGCCATCCCAGGAGCCGGTGGCCCCTGCTGTTTAAAATAGCCTGCAACCTTAGTGCCAAAGCACTAGCTATGCTTTATGGAGAGAATGTGTCTGTTCGATAAGCTTTCATAAGGAATGAGCTCTATTGCTATTGGCCATGAGTTCAATGTTAATAAAGAAACAATAGATATTAACCAAGATGTCTTTATTTGTTTTTGTGTGATGAATCACTATGCTTTCATTATGTTCAATTTGTAACAATGAAATTGGGTGTCAGCACAACATGAGGGACTGTATTAAAGAGTCGCAGCATTAGGAAGGTTGAGACCACTGGTCTAAGGTTTATTTGTACCTCAATTGCTGGCCCCTACCCAGCCTGGCCCTGTTCCGGGCTTGGGCAGGAGGCAAACAATGGGTGTGTTTCTCTCACATCGATTCTTTCTTTCTTTCCCTCTCTCCCCCACTGTCTCTAAACATCAAATATCCTCGGGTGAGGATTCAAAAAACAAACCATGGTGGGAAACCTGCTGAATGTTGTTGCGCATCTCCAGGAAGGCCTGTGGGGATGGTGCCTCCACATTCTGGAAGGTGTTCTGGACTCTGCCATACAGGATGAAGGATTTATCGTCCAGATCTATGAACCCCAAGTGGTTCTCATCGAACAGGATGAAGACTCCAGGAAAGTGCCAGACTGAGCCATCTGGGGTACCAGTTTCCACGCCATAGAAACACATCCTGCAGGTTCCGGGGTAGTTGTGGTCCCTTGCGCGCAGGCCCACAGGCAGAACAAACGGGACAGGCTGCTCCTCTGCAGCTGCAGCCCCGGACTGCCTGGCGCTGGGCTGGGCGTGGCTCTGCCAGCCATGGCCCTCGCTTTCCTCGGTCCCATCTTCTTGCTGCTGCTGCTGCTGCTCCCGGAGCACCTGGTCGTCCAGCTCCTGGACCACGCGGCAGAGCTCGTGGAAGTCGCGGAAGATCTCGCCATCTCGCAGCTGGATGCGGCGCCTGAGGTGAATCTCTAAGGTCGGCAATAAGGCTCCCTGGATCCCTGTGAGCCTGGCACACTTCCCGTGGAAGCTGAGCATGAAAATCATGTGGCCGCAGAGACGGTATTTGCCTTGGAAGAGGCCTGGCCTGATGAGGTGGTCCGGGTGGCTGGGCTGGAGGTAGAGGCGGTGGTAGGCCAGGCGGTCATACTGCAAAAACAGCATCGTCCCGAATTCCTCCCAAAGCCGTGATGGTGAATCCCCTCGGTGGTCGGTCTTCTTGCACTGGCTGGTGAACCTGTCCTTCCGAATGTGCAGACGGCGGCTGTGGGGCCTGCGGTGGCGGCCTTCCATGCACTCCACCGTGGCTGATTTCCGCTCCGTCAGGCGGATTCGGAACGCGGGCTTGAATTGCATCGGGCCGTCCACATGGGTGTGAGGACAAAGAACGTATGTCCAACCATTAATGCCTAAGCCGTCCACCGCGACGTACAGCAGTGTTTTAAAGCCCTCAGTATCTAGCTGCCACAGTCCCAAGATGTGTCTGTGTGGGTGGAGCAGCTTCGCATAGACTTCTCGGTAAGACGTACCCACTGTCTCCAGGTCCTGCAAGTTTTCACAAACGCCAAACTCCTCCCGGCAGCGCCGTCTCCAGATGGTGTCGATGTGCAGGATGCGGCGGAATTTGGTGCAGACCTGGGCCAGGCTGGCCAGGTCGGTGCCGGGGAGCGAGGCAAAGATCTCCACCAGCATCTCCACCGGCAGGTCCTGCAGCGAGCAGTTCGGGGGCGGCCTGGGGCTCGAGATTCCTCCACTCCCCGCCCAGGACCACACTGCGGCGTCCGCCTCGAGGTGCTTTTCTGCGTGGTCCGGCTTGCCCTCGGCCGCTGCCGTCTCAGCTGGGCTCTGGCGCTTCTGAGGACACCGCTTGCCCTCGGCCTCTGCCGTCTCAGCTGGGCGCTGGCGCTTCTGAGGACACCACTTGCCCTCGGCCGCTGACGTCTCAGCTGGGCCCCGGGGCTCCTGAGGACACGAACATCCCCGCGAAGAGCCCAAGCCGCAGAGGCAAGCGCACTCCTCCATCCTCCTCGCTGAACAGCCAGCACAGAGAATGTGGCTGCTGCTCCTCCTCCGCAGGCTTTTAAGCTGACTGGGTCCGCCCTAAAGTCCAGCCACGCCCCCCAGGGCCTAGCCACGCCCCCTCAGAGAGGAGCTAATTGTCGGACTTTAAACCCATACCCATTAACAGTCACCTCCCTTTCCCAGTGCCCCCTCCCTGTCCTCCCGCCCTAGCCCCAGGCAGTCACTAATCTGCTTTCTGTAGGGAGATGCCTCCAAGGATATGCCTATGGGGGGGGGGGGTGGAGGGACATTTTACAGAAATGCAGTAAAAAAAAAGAATAACACAACCCTGGTACATCTACACAAGGGAATACTACGCTGCAGTAAAAACGAAGGAATTCTTGCCATTTGCCACAGCATGGATGGAACCGGAGAGCATTATGCTAAGTGATATCAGCCAGTCAGAGAAAGATAAATACCACATGATATCACTCATTTGTGGATTATAGAGAACAACATAGACTGATGAACAGGGACAGATCCAAAGACAGAGAAACAGCGATCAGACTATCATTCCCCAGAGGGAAAGTAGGGGAGAGTCGGGGTAAGGGGAATGATCAATCAAAAGACTTGTATGCACACATATAAGCCAAACCAATGGACATGGACCACAGGGGGATGAGAACATGAGTGCGGGGGGTGGGGGGAAGTTTGGGGGTTACTGGGGGGATGAGGACACATTTTTAATACCTTAACCAATAAAGAAATTAAATATTAAAAAAATAAAATAAAAAAAATTCATGAGAATGCTTAAAAATCGGACCCCTGGGTACATTGCTTGGCGAAATGTAAAATAGCGGGGCCACGTTGGAAAACCAGAGTCACCCGATGGCCCAGAAGTTCCACTTCTAGGTACATACCCAAAAGAAATGGAAACCTGTTCACACAAAATCTTGTACACCATGTTCACAGCGCCGTAATTCATAAGAGCCCCAAACCGGAAACAACCGTCATACTCATCAACTGATGAATGGGTAAACAAAACGTGGTATACCCTGACCTGGACGCTCAAGCACTGAGCCACGCCTCAAAACAACATTTAAGTTTTAGATGAATCTTTCAGACAGTTGTCTTCAGAAGCAAAGCCTGGATGCTGTGGAGAGGATGAAGCGAATGCAGAAGGACAGGTACCAGCAGCTGTAGGCCCCGCTCTGAGAGATTTCCTGTTAGACAAGACAACTTCATCGGTCAGAAGCCGGCCCATCCTTGCTGCTTGACACAGTCACTGCAGGGATGAAACATCTGCACAGCATATGTTTCAAGGGACCTGGCGTATATGGCATATGTTTCAAGGGACCTGGCATATATGGCATAGAGTTCTTCATATGTTTGCTCCCCTTCTTCGTGTTATGAGTTCTAACCAGGGCCACCTCTTGGAAAAAGGTTGTTTCCCCAGGTGGGAATTTTCCCCTGGAGTTAGGGAAAAATGAACAGGAGTCAGGAAGGGAATACATCAGTAAAACCCCTTAACTAAGTGCCAGGCGGGTAGTTAATCACTTCAGCTGTGAACAATCATGGTTAAGCTACATAATCTTTACTTAGGATCATCTCCTTCAGTTACTTCCTTGTAGCTGAACAGAAGAGTAGAGTAGTGACCTTGGGATGGAGATAACAAACGCCCTAACCATTGGAACAGAATGGATAGGATTAAAATCAAGTGGTATCAACACAGATGTAACAGGAGAATAAAGAGAGAACCTGGCTAGAGAAGCTGGCTGATCATCTTAACGCTATCTCCGTGTCATTCTTTCTTCGCCGGTGCTGTCCGCACCGTTGGGAACCCCTGGACCTGCTGGGGCTGGACCCCAACATTCATCTTCCCACTACTGACTTAATGTGGGTGAAAAGAGAACAGAAATCTTTGACCTCTGACTTTGGAAATCTTGTTGAACCTTCAAACTTGCAATGTCGAGGGTCCCAAGTCCACCTCCTCCAGCAGAAATGTCGAGTGGCCCTGTGGCTGAGAGCTGGTGCCACACTGAGATCAAGGTAGTGAAATTCTCCCACATGTGGACCATCGGTAACTTTAGCTTTTGCTGGCAGGAAGTGGGTGACGTCATTCAAAGTACAACCTTTTCATCATTAGCCATTGATCAACTGAAATGGCGTTTGAGAGTATACCTGAAAGTGCTAAATAAAGTAAGCAAAGATTACCTGTCACTTTACTTGTCTCTGGTCAGTTCTCCAAAGTGTATATTTTTGGCAAAATTCAAACTCTCCATCCTCAATGACAAGAAAGAAGAAATCAAATCTTTGGAGAGTCACTGGGCATATAGCTTTGTACAAGGCAAAGACTGGGGATTCAAGAAATGTATCCGTAGAGATGTTCTTTTGGATGAAGACAATAGTTTTCTCCCTGATGACAAGCTGGCCCTCTTCTGTGAGGTGAGTGTGGTGCAAGATTCCTTCACCATTTCTGGCCAGAGCACTGCGAAGATGGTGAAGGTTCCTGAGTGCCAGGTGGCCCATGTGCTAGGAGGACTTTGGGAAAATTCATGGTTCACAGACTGTTGTTTCTGTGTTGCTGTCCAGGAATTCCAGGCTCACAAAAGCTATCTTAGTAGCTCATTCCCCAGTGTTTAGGGCCATGTTTGCACATGCAATGGAGGAGAGCAACAAGAGTCGGGTTGAAATCATTGACACGGAGCCTGGAGTTTTTAAGGAAATGATGTGCTTCATTTCCACGGGGAAGGCTCCAAACCTGGACAAAATGGCTGATGGTTTGCTGGCAGCTGCTGACAAGTATGCCCTGGAGCGTTTGAAGGTCATGTGTGAGGAAGCCCTCAGCAGACACCTCTCTGAGGAGGTTGCTGCAGAAATGCTCACCTTGGCTGACCTCCACAGAGCAGATCAACTGAAACCTCAGGCAGTGGATTTCATCAACTCTCATGCTGAGGATGTCTTGGAGACTGAAGGGTGGCAGGCCATGGTGGGGTCCCATCCCCACTTGGTGGCTGAGATGTACCGCTCTCTGGCTTCAGCACAGGGCGCCTGTCTGGGACACCCACGCAAGCGCCTGAAGCCGTCCTGAGATCCTGCCTGTTGTAAGACTCCTTTGATTTTCCAGAAGCAGAAGTCACTGTTGCTGCCATGGAGCATCTGGTAGACAGCCCGATCTGGGGAGTTTTCATCTGCTGTCGGGGGAAGTCTGCATCTCGGCCCAAGATTTTAGGTTCATTATTTTCCTTAAAGAAGTCACATTTGTAAATGCATCTTTATTGATTTCAGAGAGGAAGGGGTAGGGAGAGAGGGAGAAACATCAGCGATGAGAGTGAATCTTCCATAAACTGATTCCTGCATGCACCCTACTGGTGATCAAACCCACCACCAAGGCATCTTCCCTGACCACCAATGGATCCTAGATTGACACACACCGACTGAGCCACACTGGCCAGGCTAAGGATATTTTCTTCCATTGATTTTTCGAGGGAGTGCCAATGAGGGAAGGAAAGACAGGGACTGAGATTCTGAGAAAGAGAAAGAGATGCAGTGCCCAGACAGATGCATTGCGAGGGATGGAAACTGCAACCCAGTTATGCACCCTTGAGTGGAATCAAACCCCTGACCCTTCAGGTCTGAGCCAAAACTCTAAACACTGAGACACCGACCAGGGTGAGATAAGCCTTACATTGGGCCATAAGCAGTTACATTTAGAAAAAGGTTCCAATGTCTGTCTTTAGGGATTTGCTTGTTCTGCAGATGTTTCGGTCATCTCTGCACTTTGTTAGCTATAAAAACCCAAACTGCTCTTGCTGTCATGACCTCATAATAAATTAACATCTTGAAAGACCCATTTTTGCCTCAGGACTCTATTTGCAATGTGTCCACCTGATTTCTTTTTCTTTCTGTAGTGACTATCACTTTGCAGCCAGGAAGGACTCATAGTCTTGTCTTCCTACCTGCAGGTTTGATAAACCTTTGTGTGGGATGTGATCCTCAGGGTGCACATGCTGTCTCTCCTGTATCTGAGTGTTGTCATGACTGGGTGCTCAGACTTGTACATCTGGGAGACATGACTGGGAGATAGAAGTGGCAGACATTGGAATTGTGCTGCTGGCGTCTGTAGTGATGATTGGAAAGAGAGGAATAGGAATGTCCAGAAGGGACTCTTTCTTCCTGGCTGTGCTAAAACCCACATCCACTGCAATGTCTTCACCACCTCCCCACTTTTCCTGCAATATGCGCTCAAACCCATTGGCTGAGTAGGGGCATTCCTGGATTACAAAGGTGGAAGTGCGACCTTTATAAATGTAGCTCAAAGTTCCTTAGATGTAGAATCTCTTGCTGCTCTTTCTTTCTCTGTCTCAGGCCTACCTTTTGCTTTAGTCACTTTTGACTAGAAATAGATTAGGAATCATTCTACATGCCAGGGAACTGTCTGATCTAAGAAAGGCGTTTTCCTAATTTAGTCTCAATTAAGACACATATGTTATCTTTTTTTTGTTTTTAGTTTTTTTTTAATATATTTTATTGATTTTTTACAGAGAGGAAGGGAGAGAGATAGAGAGTCAGAAACATCGATGAACGAGAAACATCGATCAGCTGCCTCCTGCACATCTCCCACTGGGAGATGTGCCCGCAACCCAGGTACATGCCCTTGACCGGAATCGAACCTGGGACCTTTCAGTCCACAGGCCAACGCTCTATCCACTGAGCCAAACCGGTTTCGGCTGTTTTTAGTTTTTTTTTATGTCATCAAAATCCACGTACTGTATTATTAAATATGATGGTAATTTTCAAAACGTATCGGTTTGTGCTTTACTCTGTTTGGGAAAATCTTCACGTATGATGCGTGGCATGGAATGCGTTCTCTGGATTTTGCTCTATTTCTAAACTCTCTTCAGAGTTTATGAAGCTTTGGTATAATTTCAAAAATATGCTCATCTTCAACGATACTCATTTCTTTGGTTGTGTCGCCTAACATATAAGCTAAAGTTTGTAATTTGCTTTTCAACACAACTCTACACTATTCAAACTTATCACATCAGACAATTAAAGTTGGTTAGTAAAATTATATCTAAATTATGCATCCGAACAGCTACACAGAAAGCCTGCTATGAGAGTAAAATATGTAGGGGAGGGGGAAATACAGATACGGAGCAGTATAAAAGAATGAAGACCTATCAAGAAAGTGGGAAGAGTAGATCACAGATAGCCTAGAGTTTTGGGGTTTGTACCTGATTTTTGGCTTTCTGTATTTTTCACACACACACACACACACACACACACACACACACACACACACTCAACAACCACCAGGCTGCAGCCAGGCCCGACTGTGACCGGCTGGCTGACATCTATGCCGTCTCTCTCTGCTGGGACCTCTGCAGCATGGCCAGCACCAGGCAGTTCAGATGCTCCTGCAAGTGGAGCAGGAGGAAGGGACACCCTTCCAGGTGCTCAGACACACCACCCAGCGCTCCTCATGGATCCACTCTGAGTGGACGATAGAAATTGTGTGTCAAATAATAGTACACGTTATGCAGTGAAAACAATAATATAAACCCACTAGTGGCCCGGTGCACGAAATTCGTGCATGGGAGGTGGGTGTCCCTCAGCTCAGCCTGCACCCTCCCCAATCTCGGACCCTTTGGGGGATGTCCACTGCTGGTTTAGGCCTGATTCCAGGATGTCCAGCAGGCCTGATCCCAGGACCGCTGTCCCCTACCCACTCGCCTGCGTGTCTGCCTGACTGCCCCTAACTGCTTCAGCCTGCCATCCTGATCGCCCCCTATCAGTCCCCTGCTGGCCTGATTGATGCCTAACTACTCTCCTGCTGGCCAGATCATCCCCAACTGCCCTCCCCTGGGGGCCAGATCCCCCCCAAGGCTTTTATTAGTATAGATATGACCCTTCACAGAAAATGTCACTAACCCTGCTTTACAATAAAGGCTTGACGATGGAATCATTGGGGCCAGGCACCAAGATCTCCTTTCTTTGAATAGTGGAGGGAATAATTATCTTGTCTTTAAGTTGCCCTGAACATCAAATGAGATAATGACTTAGAAAAGCATCAAAGCGCCATATAAAGACAACTGTCTTTTTCATGTACTGAAAAGATAATAAAGTGGTAAAATGGAAAACACTATTTTTATTCCCCCCTTTTCTTCCTTTACAGCCTTTATTTAAACTTTGAAATTTAGAAAAATTTCACTCTATTTCCATTTATTTACATTCAATATTATTTTGTATTAGTTTCCGGTTTTCTATTAGTTACAGAATAGTGGTTAGACAACCATATACTTTACAAAGTGTTCCCCGATATTTCCAGTACCCACCTGGCTTCATAGGGTCATTACAGCACTGTTGACTCTCTTCCCTATTTAAGTGACAATAGGTTCACAGGCTCCTTCCCATCTTTCTTTTGTGTTGCCTGCCCTTCCTTTTCTTTCTCATGTCTTTCCCCATTTTCTTTATATAGGATCTCAATTGCCCCTCAAAGCTCAGCGAAGGCACTGGGACACGCTGAACCCATTGTACAGACCAGGAAACTGAGGCCAATTCCAGTCTCCCCCGCCCCCACCCCAGGTTTCTGGGGAGCAGGTGGTAGGCTTGCACTCACCCTGCAGGTGTGCACCCCCACGGGGCGGGGCGAGAACTGGGGGCCGGCGGGCGCAGGCTTGTTTGGGGGCCAAGGCAGGAGCAGGAGTCCTGGCCTCTCAAGTGCGCAGGCGGCAGCTCAACCCCGGGGGCAGCGCCGGGGGCGTCGCCGAACCTCCGCATCGAGGTACCCAGCAGTGCGGCGCCCCCCGCCCCCCTTGCCCCCCCCAGGGCTGTGAGTCTGCGCCCCTGAGCCCGGGAGTCCTTCCACGACTGCAGTCAACCCTCTTGTTTCCCTGCAGAACCTCGCTCTCCTCGGGCAGGCAGATCCCCGCCCACCAGCACCCTGCCCAGGCCTGAGCCCCTCCAGCGCACCCCACCTTGGAGCTGCTCTGCACCCCTTGGGCAGCCTGCCTCCTGGCCAGCTGCTTCCCCGCAGCCGTGGTGCTGGCTCAGGATCCCCCATCAGGTGGAGGCCTGTCCGCGCCTGCAGACCCCATGGCCGCGGCTCCTGGCGGCCACTTTGCCGAAGGTTCCTCCACCTTCAGGCTCTCTCCTCAGACCCCGGGAGCTTGGCTCCTGCCCGCCCTTCCATGGCTCCTGCAGCCCCCGCTCTGCTCAGCTCTCCCTACGCCCACCTGTCAGGACGGGCGCCTTGCTGCAGGCAGCGTGGTTCTGGGGCCGGGGCTGGGGGTGTGGGGAGCAGCTCCAGAAAAGTTTACTAACCCCAGGTCCCCAGCCCCTCCTTGAGGGGAGCCCAGGGCAGGCTAGGTCCGAACACTGCAGCTGCGGAGGCCCCGCCCACCAATTTGCATATCATGGTGATTACCCAATGAGAGGCATAGGGAAGGTATGGTCAATTACCATGCTTGCATATTATTAGATAGCATAGGCATTTTCTGAATAGTTCATATAGTTTATTTTAAATGTAATATCAATCAGTACAATTTCAATAGCTGCAAATCCTTTAAACATGAGTTTGAAAATCAGAAGCAAGACAAGCACATATCACTGCTATTATTTAACAGTGTTTTGAATATTCCAACAAACACTTTTAGAAAGAGAAAGGATTAGAGCAGCCATGGGCAAACTACGGCCCACGGGCCGGATCCGGCCCGTTTGAAATGAATAAAACTTAAAAAAAAGAAGACCGTACCTTTTTATGTAATGATGTTTACTTTGAATTGATATTAGTTCACACAAACACTCCACCCATGCTTTTGTTCCGGCCCTCCAGTCCAGTTTAAGAACCCATCGTGGCCCTCGAGTCAAAAAGTTTGCCCACCCTTGGATTAGAGGTATAAAACATGTTAATGCTGCCTTTATTTATTATTTTTTTAATGCTGCCTTTGTTTTGTAAAATGTATTCTTTATCTAGAGAAACACTGAATAATAAGTCAGTAAGATATCTAGTTATCTAAATGCCCAAAAAACTTAATGTTTTTCATATAATACTAACACAGTAAGTTTAATCATGCTTATATTCATGAAAACATAATATGGAAATAGCCAGGAATATACAGGGGGAAAGGATTGAATATAATCTCACATTAAATAGATTTTCAAAACTATCAGTAAACCAAATAATCAAAGCAATGTGGTAGTGCAGCAATAATGAACAGGCATACCAGTAGAACAGAATGTGCACTAATAAAAGACAAAGATGCTAATTGACCATAACTTCGCTATGCCCAAGCCATGCCCACCAGCCAATGAGAGCGACTATATGCAAATTAACCCAACCAAGATGGCGGCTGGCAGCCACGGAACTGGAGCAAGCAGGAGGCTTGGTTGCCCCAGTGATGGAGGAAGCCAAGCTTCCCGCCGGCTCTGGCTGGCTGTGGCTTCCGCAAAAGGCAGCAAAGTTTCAGTCTTAGAAGCTAAATAAATCGCAGATACCTGCTTCCAGTCAGCCTCCATTGGGAGCTTGGGTGTCTGGGGACTGTGGGCAGCCTGCAAATAGCCATCAGCACCTCACCAAAGATGGCCACACCCTCATGGGGTGAGGGCCCCCACTGTGGGACTTGGCCAGCCTGCAAACAGCCATCAGCCCCTCACCCAGCCTGCCCAGGCACCCCAGCAGGACCCCCACCCTGAAGGGGGTGTGGCCAGCCTAAAAACGGCCCACAGCCCCTCCCCCAGGCTGGACAGGTACCCCAGTGGGGACCCCCACCTTGAAGGGGCTGTGGCCAGCCTGCAAACAACCATCAGTCACTTACCCAGGCTGGCCAGGCCACAGTGGGTTTTTAGAAAGATACATTTCTACTGTTTCAGAAAGGAAGAGAGAAAGATCAAAGATGAGTGACCATCCTAGATTGGCTGCCTTCTGCCAGAAGAAAGAGTGACATGTGTTCTCATCTGCTAAGCGGAAGGAATAGGCCCTGGCCAATGATGTTCGCTGGTTCGAACTTCGATGCCCAGGGAATGGTCTCTGGTGGGATTCCTGGTCCAGAGCACATACCTGGGGTGCAGGTTTCATGGCCAGCCCCAGTCTGGGCTCCTGTGGGAGCCAAAGATGCATGTGTCTCTTGCATATTCATGTTTGTTTTTTTGTTTCTTGTCTCTCCCCTCTCTCCTTCCCTCCCTCCCTCCCTCTGTCCCTCTCTCTGTAAAAAACATATCCTCTGGTAAGAATTAACGAAAACATAAGCAAGAAAAAAGTACAAAGAAGGAAAAGATTTGGAGGGCATGAAAAAGCAGCATAACCTAAAGAAAGGCACCATGATGAGCAGAGCATCCAGCTACGCTGATGTTTTTCAAGGCAATGTGTGTATAAGATAATAATAAAATGTCCAAGTGTCCCTTAGCTGGCAAGGTCCTGACACAAAACGACGAGGCCACTCTATCGCGGTCCTTGCAGGGTCTTCCAAGCCCCCACGTTAGGGCGAGGCTCTGGGGGGGGCGAGGCCAGGAGTATCAGGGGAAAGCGAGGTGTGAAGGAGGTG
Source organism: Myotis daubentonii (assembly GCF_963259705.1). Classification (NCBI taxonomy): domain Eukaryota; kingdom Metazoa; phylum Chordata; class Mammalia; order Chiroptera; family Vespertilionidae; genus Myotis; species Myotis daubentonii. Next base: position 3,512 of record NC_081843.1, on the reverse strand, counting down.
GAGCATGGACAGAAGAGGGTTCTGCACGCGCTCCCCTGTGCTGCGTTGTGTCACTGCTTCCAGAGTCCCCCACACTGAGAAGATGGGAGGAGACTCACCCGTTGTCAGTGACCGAGGGACATACAGGCTGAGGGACACACAGACCGAGGGTCACACAGAAACCAAGGGACAGACAGCTAATGGAAGTGACCGAGGGACATACAGGCTGAGGGACACACAGACCGAGGGTCACACAGAAACTGAGGGACAGAAAGCTAATGGAGGCCGCAGTGGCCTGGAGAGGTGACATCTGGGCACGTGTGGCCACTGTGCTGGTTCCTTGTATTCTCCCGGAGGTACCTTCTTCGTGGTTTTTGACTCCAGAGCCCTGGATTCCATTTCCACACCCAGCACCTACTAGTTCATGGTGACTCGGCCCAAGACCCAAGCCCCCTTTGTACATCCATTCACACATCAGTGGTTTGGAAAGTGATGTCCAACTTATTGTATGTAGTTATGATATGTATGAATAATGAATCAGAGCCAGCAGTTCTCTGTGTGATGTATTCTACATTTGTACGATACATAGATTTCATTTTAGAAAATGACATTCTTTGTCCAAAGTTGCCTTCCTAAGTGTAAGTAAATGAGCATGTTAAAAACTTTGTGTGAATGTTTAGCAGTGTAAACTTGGGAAATGTTTAGCAGCTTGGTAAGTATTCCTGTGTATCGCTGCGCAATGAATTGTTGGGGGTCATGTGTTGTCACCAGAGCAGAATGTTTGGTAAATGACTGGTCCCCTTGTCGAGACAGCCTGCGTGGTTTACCTTCATTCTGTTATGAAGCAATAGGCAGAAGGTAGAAGTAGGCTTGTCCTGATGCCACAGCTCCCACCTGCTGTGATATTGGAAACAGGCCTGATGGTCCAAGTATCATGAGAACCAGCAAGGTAAAGGCTCTCATCCCCCTGGCATGCAATCTACCCAGCCAGGGCCGCATTGTCTTTGTAGAAACGGGTCATCCAAATAGCAACACACAGCCCAGCGAGCGAGGCTCAATGACTGAGTGTTGACCTATGAACCAAGAAGTCCCCTTGATTCCTGGTAAAGGCACGCACATCCCCTGATTGTTTCTGTTTGTCTCCCTGTCCGTCTCTGTGTCAGATCCAGAAGAAGAGATTTAAACTAAAACTGGAAACTGTGAAATCTGCTCCTATCCTCCCCCCAAAACATACCAGATTTTACTGAGAACACCCACCACTTGTCTTCCTTAGTCATCGTGAGAACTCCAGTTCATGAATGTTCAGTATCTCTGTTTAAAACCTGTGTGCACATCTGCACCCAAACAGCGGAGCATCCCATCCTGGAGAATTTTCCATTTCCTTCCCAAGGAAGTGAGATGTATCACAGTGGAAATGGAAACAAATGGTAGAGAAAGATGGGCATGAAGAGAAAGGGTAATCATTGCAACCTGGACAAGGTGTATTCAACAAATGAAGGCGTGACTATTCCAACCAGAACCTTCCTGTATGTGGAGGTTTGGGCGCGGGGGACAGCAATCTTTTTAATGTGAATGAGGACTTGATTGTGCAAAGCTTTCCTTCACCCCCTGAGAGATGCTGACCAGAGGTGCTGGGCCACTTGGAAATGTGTGGTGTTTCAATTCGAACCTGGGGGTGGGGGATTGCCCCTCCTGACCTGGGCGAGAGAGCCCACCTCCCAGTGTGCACAGGGCCCCTGCTTGGGCGTCATCAGCTCCATGAGTCCGGGCTGGCTCCTCCCCAGTCCGCTGAGACCCAGAGAAAACAATATCCCAACGGGCAGATTTCCCCTGGTGCCGAGGTGCTGTGTCAGGATTGGGTTGATGTGGGAAAAGGGGAGTGCGAAGGTGTGGCTCAATGGTTGCTTCTGAGAGTTTGAGGTCACCCACCGAAGCTGTCAATCGTTGTAGGGAAAGAGGTTCCCATTGTTCCCATGGAAATGCCACCGTTTTTTCGATGACTCCCTTTGTATGCATGTTCGACGTGATGCAATTTCCTTTCCCCTCTAACAAGAAACCTTGTACAGAAGCAGCCGGTCTGAAGAATTGCGACGCTGGGATCAGCTCTAAGATAGCTGTGGGGAATGCTGAAACACCCAGCAGAGCAGAGAGGGTGACCACGTGGCTCAGGGGACATTGTCCAAAGGAGGAGATGTTTGTCTTTCAGAGCAGGTGAGCTGGGAGGCAGTGACTGGATCCCCTGTTTGTTGCACAGCCTGCCAAGGTGCTGTTGTTGTCAGTGCCCAGTGAGTGCCATGGATCCTGGGTGAGAGGGACATGTATGAGAGACCATGAGCTATGCCAACCTGGGTCCTGCAGTTGGACTTGGCTCCCCTGGTGTGGAAGCAGGCCCGGGTCTTTGCACCTGGATTTATGTCAGCACCACAAACAGACAGACAGACAGACAGGCAGACACACAAGGGCTCTCATTGAGGTTCCTGATGAGGAAGTTTCCTAATAGCTTACTGCTGTTGTCAAGATGTGAATTCAAAGGGGCATATGCCGATTCCGAATGAGTGTTTTAGGGATGGAAAGACCCAATGCTGTTCTTGTAGCCATTTTTGTCTAATGTATTTCCAAAAGGGAGTGGAAAGAAGAAGAGCTAGGACGCCCCCATGTTGTGATGGTGAAAGGTGTGTTGTGTTTCATTAGTTTGTTTCACACACAGTCAGTGACTGTTCTGGATGGAACGGTGGTGGAGTGAGAAAGTTCTGGTTCCTGCTGGTAAAAGTTCCTTTTAGGACAGGCAAAAGCCTGTAGCAAGTTTTGCCAAGAGGTGCAGGAGAACATGTGTATTTGTGGTCCAGGTGGCTGGGAAGGGTGTTCAATGGGCACTTGAAAAAGTGAATGGAAGCAATAGGCAGTGTTTGTCAATGCTAGAGCATGAGGTTGCCAGAAGGAGTCCTCAGCACTCTGTAGGGAAAGCAGACCCCAAGGATCATACTAGGCAGGGAGTGTGCTCACTCACTTCCAAGGCGACTCAGTGCAGCAGTGTGCGGCGAACCCCTTGTCAGTGCTGGGAGGGAAGGGGTGCAGACCCAGAGCCTTGACCTCATTCGGTCCAGGGGTGGCATGATGGCGGCCGTGGCCAGCATGGCTGAAATGGTGGGTCTAGCTTTTGGTCACGGTCCCATGGCTGTAGGTGGAAGGTCAGCAGCAGGGCTCGAGGCACAAGGTGTTGTTGGTCGAATGTCCCAGTGCAGCTTCTGTTTGATTCGCCAAAGAAATGGTCATGAAATCGGTGGGTGAAGCCGTGTGACAGTGAACATGCCAAGTCTGACATTTCCCCCTCTTCCGGGTTCTCGGATCTGAGCCTGAGGGGACCCGCGCTCATGCCCCCGTCCCCACGTTGGTCCCCCTGCTTCCTCTGTGGTGGTCAGAGCGTGCTTTTTGGCTGCTGTTTAGATGTTGTGTTTTTCATGTTGTGAAGTGTTTGTCAGGGAAGTGTAGAACCACTGAGACCTTATGTATGTGTTGATGTACGCATCTCTCTT